>NC_058087.1:28163621-28168621 GCF_014858855.1 Bufo gargarizans | reverse complement strand
TGTTTTGTGGTTATACCAGAAATGTGAAGTTATTTTTCAGTTTTATTCTATAAATTATATTTTTTTTATAGAAATCTGTTTCTTTTTGTTGCCTTTTTTTACAACTTGCAGCTTTTGATGTATAATACAGGTGTATACCGTATGTACATCAGGGATCTGCGACCTCCGCCACTCCAGCTGTTCTGAAACTACAACTCCCAGAATCCTCCTTGTAGTTTTACAACAGCTGGAGTGTTGATCCCTGGTATATATCATTACTAGCAGTGAAAGTGTTAGCCCACTATGACACTGGCCGAGATCGCCGACGAGACGGCGATTGCTGGGAAAGAGCGCTATGTATCTGACAATCAGCTGACTGATGGTGTAATGTAATAAACCCTTAGGCCTCATGCACATGAACGCATTTTCTTTCCATGTCTGTTCCATTTTTTTGCGGGCCGTATGCAGAACCATTCATTTCAATGGGTCTGTAAAAAAAACGGAAGTTACTCCGTGTGCATTCCGTTTCCGTATGTCCGTTCCGCAAAACAATAGAACATGTCCTATTATTGTCCGCATTACGGACAGGGATAGGACCGTTCTATTAGGGGCCGGCTGTTCCGTTCCGCAAAATGAGGAATGCACACGGACGTCTTCTGTATTTGTTGCGGAGCCGTGTTTTGAGGACTGCAAAATACATACGGTCGTGTGCATGAGCCCTTACTCTGATTCTCAAAAGTTTCTAGAAAAAGAGGAGCTGCAAAGTGCGCCAAATTCACTAAGAAAGAGCATTTCTATGGTATGAAATACATATGGCAAAAAATGTCAGCTTCGAGGTGGAGTAAGGCCTCTTTCCCACTACCGTATGGCTATTTCAGTGTCTTGCAGTCCGTTTTTCACGGATCCGTTGTTTCCGTTTCTGTTCCGTTTTTCCGTTTCGTTTTTCCGTATGGCATATACAGTATACAGCAATTACATAGAAAAAATTGGGCTGGGCATAACATTTTCAATAGATGGTTCCGCAAAAACTGAACGGATACGGAAGACATACGGATGCATCTGTCTTTTTTGCGGACCCATTGACTTGAATGGAGTCACGGAATGTGATTTGCGGGCAATAATAGGACATGTTCTATTTTTCAACGGAACAGAAAAACGGAAATACGGAAATGGAATGCATACGGAGTACATTAGTTTTTTTTTGGCGGACCCATTGAAATGAATGGTTCCTTATACGGACCGTAAACAGAACCCAAAAAAAACGGCCCTCAAAACGGAAAAAAAAAAAAACGGTAGTGTGAAAGAGGCCTAAGGGAAAGAAAATGAGTGTGTCTGCGCTAACTCGTCATGCCCCCTGTGCCATTACGAATAATTTGGCTCAATTTGCGCCATTTTTGCCACCACATAACCATGAATTTTGTGACACAACCTGCTCAGCTGGAATGTTACACTCTGCATTTTAAATAAATGTGACCCCCAGGGCAGGAAGCTGGGAGTCAAAACACAAGGACAGGGTGGAGGGAGGCAGAGAGGGAAAGAGAGAGAGGGAAACGTGGGAATAAGGAGGGAAAAGAGCAAAAACCAGAGAAGAGAACAAAATCAAGAGCAAAAGAAATAATGTATCAAATGTTACAATGTTATACAAATATGTAATAAATGTAAACAGATCCATAGGTTATTTTTTCATTATTTCACGTGTGGTTTCAAGGTGACGTCCACCATCCTCCTTCATCTTCGGCCTTGTTGCAGTAATGGGCTCCATGAGTTGGACCTCCACTCATTTTCAGAATCTGCAGTAAGGGTACTTTCACACTTGCGGCAGGACGGATCCGACAGGCTGTTCACCATGTCGGATCCGTCCTGCGGCTATTTCGCCGTGCCGCCGCTCCATCCCCATTGACTATAATGGAGACGGGGGCGGAGCTCCGGCACAGCACGGCGAAAGGCCGCCGGACTAAAATTACTGCATGTCAGGCTTTTTAGTCCGGCGGCTTTCACAGTGCACCGCCGTGCTGCGCCGGAGCTCCGCCCCATCCCCATTATAGTCAATGGGGACGGAGCGGCGGCACGGCGAAATAGCCGCAGGACGGATCCGACATGGTGAACAGCCTGTCGGATCCGTCCTGCCGCAAGTGTGAAAGTAGCCTAACCGTGACATAGTCACTTTATAATTAGTGATGAGCGGCAGGTGCCATATTCGATTTCGACGAAATTCGCGAATATTCGATAGAATATTCGTTTTATATTCGTCGAAATCGAATATTCGTCATTATTCTTGTTATCGCGATTAATATGCGATTTAAATAATCGAATTTCGATTTTAACTTAAAGGCTACTCTCCTATTGAAATCGCAATTCGTCCCCATCACCATGGGAACATCTCCATATACTAGAATGTACTGTCGGATTTGAGAATTACGTTGAAATCGCAATTCGATTTTTTCAAGTTATAATAATCGAATTTCGATTTTAACTTAGCACTGCTATATGCCATATTAGGCTAACTAATATGGCATATAGCAGTGCTAAGTTAAAATCGAAATTCGATTATTATAACTTGAAAAAATCGAATTGCGATTTCAACGTAATTCTCAAATCCGACAGTACATTCTAGTATATGGAGATGTTCCCATGGTGATGGGGACGCTCCATGAGCACAGAAGTCGGCAGAAGCGGCAACGGGCACTGACTGGAGCAGCCAGGAAGCCAGGAATCCAAAGGACAGGTAAGAACAACTTTAGGGAAGTGGGAAAGAAAAAAATATAACAATAAAAAAAATAAAAAAAACGAATATTCGAAATATCGAATTTATATCACTATATTCGAAATATTCGCGAATTAGCGAAGTGCCGATATTCGCGAAAAAAATTCGATATTCGAATATTCGCGCTCAACACTATTTATAATACTCTTCATATTGAGTGACTGCCATTAGTCTATAGCAGGGCCAGAGGTATTTTGGTGCCCTAGGTGGAGCTGGCAAATTGCAGACACTGTGCACGGCCAGGACCTAGTGCAGCGCAGGCGCCTGGAGGAGACCAGGAAGCGGTGAGTAATACCAGAATAGGACCAGGAGCTCCATCCTCACCTCTCCCTGGGCTTCCTGTACTAATGAGCGCCTCAGCACTCATTAATTGCTCCCCATCTTACAGTTAGTGATGTGGCACCCTAGACGGACACCTACCCTTGCCAACCCGTCAGCCATGCCCTGGTCTGTAGTCACCATAATCTGTGTCGCACTCCTTGTAGCTGAACCATTACACCACAGGAGGGTCTGCGGGCCCTGTAGTAGGATGGCCCCCATTGCTACTGTGTCCGCAATGGTTTATTCTTCATGCTGCAAGTGACTCCGGCTCTGCTATTACAGGGCTGTGAAGTGTTTGTCATGTTCTGGTGTAACACTGTAATACCTGGCATAAAGCAGTCCGATACAAGCTGAATACAGTGAGATTCTTTAATCCGGCATTTGATAGCTGGGAAATCTGATAATCCAGAAAGAGAAAAATGAGGAAAGAACCAAAACCAATGACGTGAGTTTGATATCACTTTCTGTTACCATCTGATAATCCAGAATGAAAAGTAGGCGCCGATCACATCCAATTGGTGCTGGATTACAGGGGTTTTCCAGGAGTAGAATATTGATGACCAATCCATGTAATTCTGAGTTCAGATTTGGGGGACCATCGAGGGGGGAATTTATATTTTTTTACAACTGATCTAAATGGATTGGAGAACCGATGGGATTTGGCATCAATCTGCACTATTTTTGCATCTGTTTTTTAATCTCTGATTGATAAACCTGCCCGACACAGAAGGTGCGTTCTGTCCCTTTAAAGTTTAAACCTCCATTTATGTGCACAGGATTTGGAAATAAGTATCTATTTTTTTACATTCTAGGGTTTGAAGTCCAGGAGGTGAGTGGGGGAACTAGAACTGACTGGGCCCCACTGCAAAGGTCGCCCCCGCAGAAACCCGTTCCTCTTTTGGCAAGTCAAGACAGCTTTCTCAGACCAGGCCTGGCAGCCCCTCTGTCCATTACCTACACCAGGGATTGCTAACCTGTGGCGCTCCAGCTGTTGCAAAACTACAACTCCCAGCATGCCCAGACAGCCTACAGCTATACGCCTGCAGGAGGGCATGATGGGAGTTGTAGTTTTACAACAGCTGGCTGCAGGTTGAGCGTCCCTGACCTACACGAATATTATACTGTATGCAGGGGCGTAGCTATAGGGGGTGCAGAGGTAGCAGTCGCTACCGGGCCCAGGAGCCTGAAAGGGCCAAAAGACACTTGTGCCACATAAAAAGACACTGGCATTATAGAAAGTGCATGCTGGTCAATCTCAAGCTACCCCTCTGGCTGGAGGGAAGGGGTTAGGCCAAGAATTTGGCATGTCAGGGGTGGGGGGCCACAAAGCACTGAGAGAAGCGGGGCCCAAGTTGAACTCTAGCACCAGGGCCAATGAGCCCATAGTTACGCCCCTGACTGTATGTCATATGATACTGTTGAGGGAACCTGACAATAAAATCTTTCAGTCCTCCTGGGCGTGCCCCTTCTGAGTGTGGGCTCTGCAGCAGCCGCTTACCCTGTAGCTATATCCCTGCTATAAGTCATTGACAGCTCTCTCTGTATGCAAAGTCATAGAGCGAAATCTGTCAATCACTGGATAAATTGCTAGTTTTACTGAATCTTTTCCCATGAAACTATACAATATACAGGATATCAATCGGTTCAGCTCCGCCTGATCTATAACATGGCAATTATTTAGCATTTTCATGGTGACAGGTTCCCTTTAAATGTGCTTATTTAATGTAGTACTGCCTTGTGAACAGCAGGTGTCCCTCTTTCATTACAGAATTTATTAAAGAGGTATTCTGGTTATATTAAAGGGGTTTTCTGAGACTTTACAACGGATGACCTATCCACAGTATCTGATTGGTGGGGGTCCGAAACCGGGGACCCCCACCAATCAACTGTTTGAGAAGGCAGCGGCACTCACAGCAGCGCCACAGACTTCTCTCAG
>NC_058087.1:28113621-28158621 GCF_014858855.1 Bufo gargarizans | reverse complement strand
TGCTGATCCTCAATTACATCCCGTATAATACTCCAGAGCAGCATTCACAATTCTGCAGGCTTCAGGGCTGAAATCTCCCAGCTTTCTCTGGTGATGTATGGGCATGCAGTCTTTACAGCAGATACTGCACAGCAATTTGATGTAGGAATAACAAATTGCCCACTCCTCAGACTATAGGGACTGTCAGGGGTGTGTTTAAATAGCAGGCAGGCTTGCTGACTGTTTCCATTTACAGTCAGCAAAATTGTAAATGCAATAAGGAATGTAACAGCGAACCTATATTTGAAATCGTATATATAGACAAGTTAAAATAACGTATGACATATGGAAAATAGAATATTAACACTCCCCACCACCACTAGCACCACCTTCCTCCAGTTGGGGTGGGCCAGTATCGGATCCTCATTATAAGACCACTTTCAGTCACTCACCATGATGTTGATGTGTATTTCCCAGATAAAAGTTCTGACTTTGAGGCTGCTGCAGCCCAAGACGTTGCGGCTGATCTTTATATAACGTTGGAGGCAGGAGTGCCCCAGTAACTGGATATATTGCTTAGAAGAATGGCCGAGTGTCTCCAAGACGCAACATCCCCAGCAATGAACAATCAAACCATTCCAATTAATACTAGGCAGCAATTTGTCGTTGTGAAGAATGGAAAAGTAAAAGCTTTAGAATTTGATACAATGTATCAGTGGTCGCCATAGAAACCAAGCTCCCTGGTAATAATGTATCAACAAATGCATCAATAGGTGTTAACAAAGCCACTGGATCAGATTGCAACTGAATATCCTCCAACATAGAATCACCAGCAAAAAGCTAGCCATTCACACAGGACAGCTGACAGCTATCGCTCCAGATCCCCTCATACACGTGTCTGCACAGCTCGGCCGAGTATGCATGTGTTCTCAGTAGGAAGAGGGGGAAGGGAGCAGATGCCAAACTCTTCTGACAGCAGCTTATCTCTCCAAGAACAAAACGATTGGGCATGTTAATATCCGACCTCCCTCAACGACTGCCATCCGGGAAGATTTGGGAGGCCCCCATACACATTAGATGGTCTTCCGCTATGATGAGAGTCCTACTCTGTACAAAGCAGAGCAGTAATGCGGCCATGGCATGAGACGTGGTCACAAATGGGGCTCAGTGCAATGCGGTCATTGTAGTTCGTGCAAGGCTGTCATCAAAACGGATACTTTTAGTGACTCGTCTGGTCAACAAATTTACAATATTGTGCGTTTCATCAATTGCAGCACATCAGGGGTTATATATTATGCCACCTGTCCATGTGGACTCATATATGTCGGTATGACCACACGTGAATTCCGCATTCGTATTCAGGAACACCAGAGGGACATACGAGCAGCTGCTAAGATCAGCAATTTGGAGAAGGATAAAATTGAAAAAAACTGAAACCAATAGCGAGACATTTTTCGACACAAACATGATAATCGATGGCAAGATCTACATTTTCGTGGAATCGACAAGGTGGCCCTGGGTTCAAGGAGGGATGATCTATTCAGACGGATGGAACAAGTGGAAAGCAAGTGGATAGTGAAGCTCAAAACAAGATACCCTTTGCGTTGTTCTTTGTTGGTCTCAATCTTTGTTTTTTACCTTTTTTCCATTTTTGCTGTATGTCAACTGAGCTGGTGCTTCTTGTATGATTGCTAAGTTATGGCTCTAACTATTTTAGGTTGGTTCTCTAGGCCAGTGTTTCCCAACCAGTGTGCCTCCAGCTGTTGCAAAACTACAACTCCCAGCATGCCCGCACAGCCAAAGGCTCTCCAGGCATGCTGGGAGTTGTAGTTTTGCAACAGCTGGTGGCACACTGGTTGGGAAACACTGCTCTAGGCCTCCATCATCCATCTGTGTGAGTAATGGGCAGTGAATGTCTGGCTTGTTGAATTTTGAGGCATGGCGTGTCTGATTGGCTTTACCGTAGGTCCTGGTACTGCATGGTGCTTTAATTGGTTTATATATTTTTTCTTTTTGTCAGTTTTTACTTGTGCTTCACTCTTCACCTTCTCAGTTTCACCTCATTTTTCTGGTGTTTTTGTGTCCTGGTTGTGTTCAGTGCATCATATTTTGTCAGGCGACATGTATTCAACATTGCGGGTGTTAGCTCTAACTATTTTGGTTCACACCACACTCGTTTCTACATCACTATTTTCAGCTTTTCTATTTTTTATTGTCTTATCGTTCGTTTTCCATATTGTAACCACATGCTGCAATATTTTCTATAAATTATCCATTTCATTATCACTTTATTTCATAATATGAACACAGTCCACTTCAGTTTTCCTTTCCTTCCCTACCCTTTTTCTTCCTCCTTTTTTCTTTTTTCCTTTTTTTTTTCTTTTTTCCTTTTTTCTTTTCTTTTCTCTTTTTCATTTTTCATTTTTACCATGATCATGCTCTTTACCATTCATTCTGAACTATCACATATGAATTTTACACCCACTTATACACCTTTTTTAGTTTTTCAGCTTTACCATGATTATTTTTTTTCATTATTCATTTTTGATTACTACATATGAATTCTACAGCCATTCACGCACTTTATATTATGATTATTGCATTCATACAGTATTTGGTATTATTATCAATTTACATGTACTTATGGCATTAATTGATACCTTAGGGTTCATTATACACACTAAACTTACAGCAAACACTCCATTATCAATATGTTTTAGGTAAATTGTGCTATCCAATACACATTCCATAACTGTTTATGTGGATCATGATGTTTATTTATGCTATTTTACACTTTCTATAGATTCTATAGATTTTTAATATGCATTGTCCCATTGTGGGACACGCACCATGGGGACTAGTAATTAATCATATTGGTTCAATCTAATTTCTTGTGCCCCCACACCATTTCCAGCTTCCACTCCCTCATCCAACAGGGTGGCCGCGGTGCGCCTTGTCTTCTGTGCATGCACTTGTGCGTGGTCCTCCTCTTCCGGACCAGGTGGCGCGCTCGCGCCCGCGGTGCACATGGGCAGGGATTCAGGCACCATATAGTGAGTGGCGTCCATTTAAATATTCAGGTGAGACGGTTAGCTAATGATTACTCAATCTATCATATTCTAACTGAATCTTTGTTTTAATCTCGGGGCCAATGAACGCACTTTTGTTCCACCTGCACTGTGATTCGTGCCATACTTATAGGAAGCACCACTGCCAGTTTAGCCATCACCCCTTGAAAAAGCAGTACGCAAAACTCGCGTCGGGGCGCGGACTGGTGGTGCTTGTGTCTCTTGCGTGGTCAGTACTAACACTCATTGTTACTTTTTTCAGCATAGCTTTACTGTATTGTTATTGGTATTACCTCACGTTGATGCACAGTCATTTCTAAGTGCACATGTCTTGAACGCTGCATGTGGTCTCCACATATACGTTGTTGGACGCCCGCAGTGTACATTAAATTGCATAACATGTGCCTGTACCTGCTGGCAATATAGCATGGTGTATTAAACATTTTGCTGATCTGACCCTTTTTGCACTTGCACTTTATATATTGATCTGCCGACCACGCACCACCAGCCTGTTCGGTTTTTAGCTATGTTTTTATTTATTGTGCTATGTCAATCATGTGTATTTTGTTGGTTATATTAAAATCATGTATTTATCTGCTATACTTTGTTGTTGCTCATCTATTTTGTTAATATGGTGAGGATCCATATATCCTTATAGGAGTTTGTAGATTGTTCGGATATGGGTTTAGTGGGAATTAGCTTTGGTTTCTCTGTGTTACAGTATTTGTCTTTGGGCTAAACCTAAGGGACCTTTTACTGCCAGTCCCCTGGTATTCACCCTTTAACCCCTGGACAGGAATCTCAACTTCACTTTGGGGGATCCACCAAGCCTCCACCTTCTGGAGTAGTCTCTGTATGGTTGACAGCTGGCGCACGTCGGTCAGAGACACCAATGCAGAGGGAGTGGGCAGAATCGAAGTCAGAGAAAGGTCAAGGTAAGGGCTGGCACAGTCCTTACAATACAGGTAAACAGGCAGTAACCAGGCAGCAAAGAGCCAGGAGGCAACAGAACCGAACACTTTTGCAGGGAACTTAGCAAGCTAAAGCATGTTTTGCTCAGGCAATCTCTTATTGGGGAAGGTGCCTGAAATACCATAGGGTTGCCATCCATTGGCTGGTGAAGATGTGGTGCATGTGCTAGTCCTTTAAGAGCCTGGTGGGGCATATGCATGCACCCTATAGGAACAGAAGGGGAGGCCTTGCTGGCAAACAAGCAGCAGCCTACATGGGGGGGGGGGGGGGGGTGTAGAGCGAACCTGGGCTGGGCCCGCCCGGGGGATGGCAGCAGGACATGGGTCTAGACCACCAGGTGAGTAGAACACAGCAGTGGTGGCAGGTTACAGTGTAACGGTTTGTAGTCTGTAACTATGGAGACACATAGATCTGCTTACAAGCTGTATACACAAAATAGGAGATTTCTAATTAAAGGGGTATTCCAGTGCTAGTTTGTGGGGGTCTACTTGTTGGAACCCCTATTGATCCCCAGAACCAAGACCGCAGCTAGGAGAAATTTAACTGGACGAGGACTGGCTGCTCCATTCAAACTCTGTGGCACTGATGGGCACGTGAAGCACTGGGAAGAGGCGGGCGTATCGCTATTCACTCTGGGTAATTAGGGCTGGGTTATTATTTGGTCAACAGGCCCAATCTGCTGTATGTGACCCTGGTCTGTTCTAGGGGCCCTATTACACAGCAGTATATTAGGGCAGGATGAGCACCAGTCTATGGTAAACATGTCAATCGGGGCTCGTTAGCATCTCATGCAAAGTGAATGGGGGAGGAACAATCGCTACTGAAATAATTCTGTCCCAGAAAACGAGCTTGATTATCGGCTGATTGCCCGCACACTTATACATCAATTATCAGGAACGTGCTCTCCTTCCTATGAATGTTTGTTCCCAATAATTGTCCTGCACCTCGTCCAGTCTAATAGCCACTCAATAAAGAGCTTGTGCAGCAATTTATATTGATGACCTCTCCTCACTCAGGATAGGTCAACTATATCAGATCGGCGGGGGTCCGAGATCCGGGACCCCGCCGATCAGCGGGGATGTGGCACTCCAAGCGAGCACTGCTTCCTCTTCATTACACTGACGTGCAGTGTAATACAATGTCTTGCTCTATTTACTTGAATGGAGCGACTGCTCGTAATTACACTGCGCCACAGGAGACGACACATAGTGTAAAGACCAGGAATCAGCGCTCCTTGTCTGACAGCTGATCTGCGGGGGTCCCGGGTGTCGGACTCCCACCCATCAGATATTAAAGGGTTTCTACCACTTGGATTTCACATAATTAGGTGTCAGACACTAGCGCTCCGCTAGTGTCTGCTCTGCCAAACGATCCTGCTATAATAGCTTTTGGGGCAGCCGTTTACCTAAAAAAAGAACTTTTATTAATATGCTAATGACCCTCTAGGTGCTATGGGGGCGTCATTAGCACCTAGAGGATCGGTCTACCTTCTCAAGATGCCGCCGCTCAGCGCCTCCCTCCAGCCCGCCCATCTGCTTCGGAATGCATCAAACGGACGACTTCACGCGCATGCGCCGTGCGCGGCTGTATTCGGCGCATGCGCAGTGAATGTCCGACCGCTTCCCTGCTCAGACATCTCCACTGCGCCTGCGCCGATGGAGCACTATGACGTCATCGGCGCAGGCGCAGTGGAGATGTCTGAGCAGGGAAGCGGTCGGACATTCACTGCGCATGCGCCGAATACAGCCGCGCACGGCGCATGCGCGTGAAGTCGTCCGTTTGATGCATTCCGAAGCAGATGGGCGGGCTGGAGGGAGGATTATGTGAAATCCAAGTGGTAGAAACCCTTTAATGGCCTGAGGATAGGTCATCAATATAAATTGCTGCACAACCCCTTTAAAAGCTGATTCACACATCCACGCTTGGTTCAGGAAGCATGGGCCCTGTGTCAGCAACTTCTCCCAGACCCACCACGGCTCCCCTGACCTGAACTGACTGCATTGTAGTCCTTTATGATTCACTCAGTTTATATCTGATTGTGGGGCTATTATACTGTACTCACATCAGTCTCTATGATACAGTCAGTTCAGGTCAGGGGAGCCGTGGTGGGTCCAGGATATACTGCTGACACACGGCCCATGTTTCCTGGACAGAGTGCAGACGTGTCAATCAGCAAGGAGGGCTGGGAGATTTCCCCTCTAGAGCCTGAAGAATAAGTTAGTGCAGTTCTTAGCTATAATACAGACTGTAGTTCGGGATCAAAATAGGAGAAGTAATGTAATGTATGTACACGGTGACTCCAACAGCAGAACAGTGAGTGCAGCTCTGGAGTATAATACAGGATGTAACTCAGGATCAGTACAGGATAAGTAATGTATGTACACAGTGACTGCACCAGCAGAACAGTGAGTGAAGCTCTGGAGTATAATACAGACTGTAATTCAGGATCAAAATAGGATAAGTAATGTAATGTATGTACACAGTGACTGCACCAGCAGAATAGTGAGTGCAGCTCTGGAGTATAATACAGGATGTAACAGGATCAGTACAGTATAAGTAATGTAATGTATGTACACGGTGACTCCAACAGCAGAACAGTGAGTGCAGCTCTGGAGTTTAATACAGGATGTAACTCAGGATCAGTACAGGATAAGCAATGTAATTTGTGTACACAGTGACCCTAACAGCAGAACAGTGAGTGCAGCTCTGGAGTATAATACAGACTGTAATTCAGGATCAAAATAGGATAAGTAATGTATGTACACAGTGACTGCACCAGCAGAATAGTGAGTGCAGCTCTGGAGTATAATACAGGATGTAACTCAGGATCAGTACAGGATAAGTAATGTATGTACACAGTGACTGCACCAGCAGAATAGTGAGTGCAGCTCTGGAGTATAATACAGGATGTAACTCAGGATCAGTACAGGATAAGTAATGTATGTACACAGTGACTCCACCAGCAGAATAGTGAGTGCAGCTCTGGAGTATAATACAGGATGTAACTCAGGATCAGTACAGGATAAGTAATGTATGTACACAGTGACTGCACCAGCAGAATAGTGAGTGCTGCTCTGGAGTATAATACAGGATGTAACTCAGGATCAGTACAGGATAAGTAATGTATGTGCACAGTGACTGCACCAGCAGAATAGTGAGTGCAGCTCTGGAGTATAATACAGGATGTAACTCAGGATCAGTACAGGATAAGTAATGTATGTACACAGTGACTCCACCAGCAGAATAGTGAGTGCAGCTCTGGAGTATAATACAGGATGTTACTCCGGATCAGTACAGGATAAGTAATGTATGTACACAGTGACTGCACCAGCAGAATAGTGAGTGCTGCTCTGGAGTATAATACAGGATGTAACTCAGTATCAGTACAGGATAAGTAATGTAATGTATGTACACAGTAACTCCACCAGCAGAATAGTAAGTACAGCTCTGGAGTATATTACAGGATGTAACTCAGGATCAGTACAGGAGAAGTAATGTAATATATGTACACAGTGACTGCACCAGCAGAATAGTAAGTACAGCTCTGGAGTATATTACAGGATGTAACTCAGGATCAGTACAGGAGAAGTAATGTAATGTATGTACACAGTGACTGCACCAGCAGAATAGTAAGTACAGCTCTGGAGTATAATACAGGATGTAACTCAGGATCAGTACAGGATAAGTAATGTATGTACATAGTGACTGCACCAGCAGAATAGTGAGTGCAGCTCTGGAGTATGATACAGGATGTAACTCAGGATCAGTACAGGGTAAGTAATGTATGTACACAGTGACTGCACCAGCAGAATAGTGAGTACAGCTCTGGAGTATATTACAGGATGTAACTCAGGATCAGTACAGGAGAAGTAATGTAATGTGTGTACACAGTGACTGCACCAGCAGAATAGTGAGTGCAGCTCTGGAGTATAATACAGGATGTAACTCAGGATCAGTACAGGAGAAGTAATGTAATGTATGTACATAGTGACTCTACTTGTAAGGTAGAATTATTTGATATGTAAACTAAGAAAATCTAATGGGTTGTGAGCTATGTGCTATTTAACGTCTCTGCATATAGGGGCTGTACTGGTGACAATTAGATTCCTGCACACAACATCTACAACGGATATAGTTATGGCTGACAGAATCATAAATACATATGTATGGTATATTCACATATACCTTTTGTGTATTTTTTGCTCTTGGGTTATAAA
Source organism: Bufo gargarizans (assembly GCF_014858855.1). Lineage (NCBI taxonomy): Eukaryota > Metazoa > Chordata > Amphibia > Anura > Bufonidae > Bufo > Bufo gargarizans. Next base: position 28,150,385 of record NC_058087.1, on the reverse strand, counting down.
TATTTAAAAAAAAGCACAAAATGAGCAGAAACTGTAATAAAAATATTTATTTGAAAGGTGCCTGAAAGCAGCCATTTAATACTCTTCTCCCTCCTCTCCTTCTCCTTCTCCTTCCACGCTGTCAGTGCCGACCTCCTCATAATCCTTCTCCAGGGCGGCCATGTCCTCCCGAGCCTCAGAGAACTCTCCTTCCTCCATACCCTCACCCACATACCAGTGCACAAAGGCACGCTTGGCATACATCAGGTCAAACTTGTGGTCCAGGCGAGCCCAGGCCTCGGCAATGGCGGTGGTGTTACTCAACATGCACACTGCCCGCTGCACCTTGGCCAGGTCTCCACCAGGAACCACAGTCGGTGGTTGGTAATTGATACCAACTTTGAAGCCTGTTGGGCACCAGTCCACAAACTGGATGGTGCGCTTGGTCTTGATGGTGGCAATAGCAGCATTGACATCCTTGGGGACAACATCACCGCGGTACAGCAGGCAGCAGGCCATGTATTTGCCATGTCTGGGGTCACATTTCACCATCTGGTTGGCCGGCTCGAAGCAAGCGTTGGTGATCTCAGACACAGAGAGCTGTTCATGGTAAGCTTTCTCTGCAGAGATGACAGGGGCATAGGTGGCCAGTGGAAAGTGGATACGGGGGTAGGGCACCAGGTTGGTCTGGAACTCTGTCAGGTCCACATTCAGAGCACCATCAAACCTGAGAGAGGCTGTGATGGAGGACACAATCTGGCCAATCAGACGATTCAGGTTGGTGTAGGTTGGACGCTCAATGTCCAGGTTCCTGCGGCAGATGTCATAGATGGCCTCATTGTCCACCATGAAGGCGCAGTCTGAGTGCTCAAGGGTGGTGTGGGTGGTGAGGATGGCGTTATAGGGTTCAACCACTGCTGTGGAGATCTGCGGGGCAGGGTAGATAGCGAACTCTAGCTTGGATTTCTTGCCATAGTCAACAGAGAGACGTTCCATCAAGAGGGAGGTGAAGCCTGATCCAGTGCCACCACCGAAACTGTGGAAGATGAGGAAGCCCTGGAGACCTGTGCACTGGTCAGCCTAACGGAAGAGAGGAACAAAAGAAAGTTAGTAAATTAAGAGTGATCATCAGATGGAAATATGAAGCCAGGGTCTAAAGTTCCCCTCATGGTGCTGCCCTTAATAGACTCTTCTCTAAAGCTAAAAAAAAACAAGACCCTGTCTCATTGTTCCTCAGGGTCATCAGAATTCTCCCATGATGGTCAGTTGCGTTGATGAGTAGGCTGTCAGAATACAGAAAGATCTCAGTGAACTCACCAGCTTGCGGATCCTGTCCAGCACCAGGTCAATGATCTCCTTGCCAATGGTGTAATGACCACGGGCATAGTTATTGGCGGCGTCCTCCTTGCCGGTGATGAGCTGCTCCGGGTGGAACAGTTGTCTGTAGGTTCCAGTTCTCACCTCATCTGTAGGAGAGAAAGAACAGAGGTTTCTATGTGAGATCCAGAACCATCCGTCCCACTCATCTCCCCAGATCACTGATGTCTCTTCTATCCCATCGTCATAGACAATCAGATCTGATGTACTCACCGATCACAGTGGGCTCCAGGTCCACAAACACAGCGCGGGGGACATGTTTACCAGCCCCCGTCTCACTGAAGAAAGTGTTGAAGGAATCGTCTCCTCCACCAATGGTCTTGTCACTTGGCATTTGCCCGTCCGGCTGGATGCCATGTTCCAGGCAGTACAACTCCCAGCAGGCATTGCCAATCTGGACTCCTGCCTGGCCAACGTGGACTGAGATGCATTCCCTCTGTATGGGGGAAAAAGGGGGATATGGTGAGGATCAGAATTAGTCAATGCGTGGACACATTTATACACAGATGATTCATGCAGGATATTACATATACAGCACAGATGGGGTAAGACTGATACATTGTAACAAGCCCACAGACACATACATGATACATGAGAGAGTCAGACGTAATTCGATTAGAGAGTTGTCTATATGGTTGATGACATTACACAGTCACATATCTAATACACAAGATTATACAGTCATACATCTAATAGATGAGATAAGACAGTCACATATCTAATGTATAGGATTAGACAGTGACATCTCTAATAGAAGACCGTTGTTTATATGATATATGAGATTTTACAGTCACACAATTTACATATATGCAACATGATAGATTACATTGGAGAGATTAAGTTGGATAGATGAGGTTTCGCAGACATACATATAATAAGTGTGACTTTACAGTCATGAATATAACATATATACAGTGTCGGACTGGGGTACCTAGGGACCACCAGTAAAATTTATTTTGGGGGGCCATATACGAAAAACATTTAAATATAATAAATAATCTAACAAGTTTTTTATATGAACTTGATTGAGGTCCTGTACATTGAATATATGTATGTAGTGCAGTAAATCTACTGTGCTATTTGCCACTGGTGCAGGGGGTGGGAAACTAGGGGCCCATCTTGCTCAGGGGCCCACCGGGGGATTCCCCTGTACCCATGTGGGCCAGTCCGAGCCTGCATATATAATACTTATCATAGCTAAAATTGGGTACATTGGATTGTATAGATGAAATCAGATGAGATTTTACACTTTTGACACATTAAATTTTATAGCCAAGACTAGAACATATAAAACACATAGATAACGTGATAGCGCAGATCAGTTGAGATTGTATAGATAAGATTGTACAGATGAGATTGTACTTATGAGATTGTATAGATGGGATTGTATAGAAAAGATTGTACTGATGAGATTGTATGAGATGAGATTGTACAGATGAGATTGGGACACTCACCATGATGTTCGGCTGTAGATCTCCTGTCTCCAATGAGTTAGGTCTTGGGATGTGGAGTAGTTCTGTCCTCTCTCCGCTCTCCCCTCTCTATATATAGGAGTCACTGCCCAGAGAGTCCTTAGTAACAGGAGGAGGTGACAGGAGTCCAGGGCAGTTACCCCCCCCCCCCCGAGCCCTGCCCTGTGTATAACACAATCCACCAGTGTTAGCAGGTACAATGCTGATGTGACCCTCAGGGCTGGGAGCCCAAACACAAGAACAGGAGGGAAGCAGAGAGGGAAACCCTGACAGAGGGAAACATTGTGAATAAGGAGGGAAAAGAGCAGCCAGAGGAGCACTGACCCTGCCCGTCTGTGGATTGTGCCACTGTTAGATTGTTCATTTTCCTATCAATCGGGAAGATGCAATATATTCACAAAGCTCTCTCTTGTGCTGCAATGTATCACTAGGATAGAATTGCACAGACTCGATGCAAACGTAACAAACCCTCAACTGTAAAAAACAAAACAACAAAAAAAAAGTATTAGGTTTCTACAGAGTTCCAGCCTCTGGATGCAAATAGGAATGTTTCCAGCAAAAAGCATAAACATAAAATATATTAGAGGAACTTTACCTTATATTTGCGGTATTGCAGATCCAGAGCCTGTCGATTTATACAGCGGATTTCAACCTTTCTATCGGAGAGGGTGAAATGTGCTGGCTTTTCTGCAACCAAAAACCACATGTAATAACGTGCAGTTTTGTTGCGGTTTTTCGTGCAGTTTAGGCCACATGCACACGACCGTATGCGTTTTGCGGTCCGCATACGGTCCGCGGATGACGTTCCGTTTTTTTTTTTTGCGGATCCATTGTAATAATGCCTATCCTTGTCCGCAAACTAGAAAAAAATAGGACATGCACTATTTTTTTGCAAAGCAACGGCATGGACATACTGATGCGGACAGCACACAGTGTGCTGTCCACGTTTTTTGGCATCCTATCCGCCAAAAAAAAATGATCGGACACGGATGGTCGTGTCAATGAGTCCTTATGCTGCAGAAACCTATTGGCAAATCAGCAACGTGGTCAAGATTTAAGCAAATCTCATCCAGTCTGCATGAAATCTCATGCGGTGCTCATGCCGTCAATTTACAGCATGCTGCACTGCGGCTTTCACACGTTCAGATGCATACGGTGAAATGTGGGGCGAATCTGCAGCAAAATCCACAACAAATCCGCAATCTTGCAGCAGATTTGTCACAGATTTTTCCGCGGCACTTTCCATCCACCCGTGCCCTCTGCCACACGTGTTCACAGTTTTTCCCACTGACAGCGCGCAAGTCATGCTTTTTATCCCCTCTAAGAAGATTTTGTAATTTTTTAACATTCAGGGCTTTTACTTACAAATTTGTCTGCATCCGATCCGCCTTTTCTGTGGGTCGGATGCGGACCCATTCCCTTCAATGGGGCTGCAAAACACGTTTGTTGAACATGTCCTTATTCTATTACGGACAAGGATAGGCCAGGACGTTCCATTCCGTAAAATGCTGGATTATCAGGTGGTCACAGAACAGTAAACTCAAGTTGTGAAGGTGGAAGACTCTTAGGAAGAAACCCCAAAGGGTACATTCACACGATCCGTGTGCTGCCTGCATCTGTGTTAGCTACAAATGATAGAACATGTCCTATTCTTGTCCTATTTTTGTCACTTGTTTGGACAAGAATAGCCAATTTTTTCAAAGGGGCCTGCGGATCCGCATTTTGAGGATCAACAATTTGTGGAGGGCAAAATGGATACAGTCACATAAAAGCACCCTAAGGCCCCTTTCACAAGAGCGAGTTTTCCCACACGGGTGCCATGCGTAACGTGAACGCATAGCACGCGCACTGAATCCTGACCCACTCATTTCTATGGGTCTGTGCACATAAGCATTTTTTTTCACGCATTTTCACACTCTGTGTTGTGTGAGAATCGCAGCGTGTTCGATATTCTGCGTTTTTCATGCAGCCCTGGCCCTATAGAAGTGAATGGGGCTTCAGTGAAAAACGCATTGTATCCGCAAGTAAGTGCGGATGCAATGTGTTTTTCACTGATGGTTACTAAGGCTTCATGCACACGACGAAAAATGGCCTTGTGACGACGGCCGTCTAAGTAACGGCCATCACACGGCCATTTTCTGCACCGGTGAAAGTCTATGGGGCTATTCACATGGCAGTTCTTTTAACGGCCAGTGAATAGCGTCCGTCCAAAAATAGGACATGTCCTATTTTTGGCCGTTTTCACCGCCAGGCGGACCCAATTGAAGTCACCCAAAACGGGTACACAGGCCATTTAGGGGTTAAAAAAAACTTACCTCATCCACTTGCTCACGGCGCGGCAGTCTCTTCTCTCTTCATTGAGCAGGACCTGCGATCTGCGTGGTGACGTAACCACGTGGGAGCGCGCAGTGACGTCATTGCGCACCTTCAGCAGGTCCTGTTCTGGGAAGAGAGAAGAGACTGCTGCAGCGCGAGCAGGTGGATAAGGTGAGGGTTTGTTTTTTTTGGGCTGCAGGACACTATGGGGGCATTATATAAACCATAGGGGACATTATTAAAAAAAATAACACAATATGGGGGATATTATTTAAGATGGGGCCCTACATTGGGGGCATTATTAAAGCTAGGGGCAGTAAAAAAAATTATATACACTGTGGGGGACATTTATGTAGCTGGAGGCATTATTAAAAAAAAAAATCCTACAGTATTTTTAGGGACATTATTTTAGCTGGGGGCCTACCGTCCTGTGGGTGTTCTCAGAAGGGTGGGTCAAATTCATCCATATTTCATGTCCGTTAAAAACGGATGCAAAATGAACATTAAAAACGGACACACGGACAGAAAATTGATGCACACACTGATGCAAAATGGCCATGAAAAACTGACAGTGTGTCCGGTTTTAACGGCCTTTTTTTTACTGTAGTGTGCTTGAGGCCTAAGAAATGTTGTTTGTAAACCTTCCATTTTTTTATCACGCGTGTGAAAAACGCATCAAAATGCACTGCAAAAACTGAACAACTGAACGCAATCGCAGACAAAACTGACTGAACTTGCTTGCAAAATGGTGCGAGTTCACTGAACGCATCCGGACCTAATCCGTCGCACTCATGTGAAAGAGGCCTAAGATCAACAAGCACAGGGTTCCAGGTAGGAAGATACATGCAGTGCCGGATTCTCAGACTTTCTGGATTATCAGAATAAGGCCTCATGCACACAACCGTTGTTTTGGTCTGCATCCGAGCAGCAGTTTTTGCGGCTCGGAGGCGGACCCATTCACTTCAATGGGGCTGCAAAAGATGTGGACAGCACTCCGTGTGCTGTCCGCATCCGTTTCTCCGTTCCGTGATCCGCAAAAAAAATATAACCTGTCCTATTCTTGTCCGTTTTGCGGACAAGAATAGGCAGTTTTATCAATGGCTGTCCGTGTCGTTCCGCAAATTACGTTCAGGGTGTGTTCAGTGAAACTTGCACCAGTCTGCGATTGCGTTCAGTTTTTTCCATGCGGGTGCAATGCATTTTGATGCGTTTTTCACCTACGTGATAAAAAACTGAAGGTTTACAAACAACATCTCTTAGCAACCATCAGTGAAAAACGCGTTGCGTCCGCACCTGCTTCCGGATGCAATGCGTTTTTTACTGAAGCCCCATTTACTTCTATGAGGCCAGGGCTGCGTGAAAATCGCAGAATATAGAACATGCTGCGATCCTCACACAACGCAGAACTGATGCGTGAAAAACAACGCTCATGTACACAGACCCATTGAATGGGTCGGGATTCAGTGCGGAGTATTACATTATCGGCCTGCCATGTGCTTGTGGGTGCTCACCATAGAGATGCGTCGTCCCCTCCCTACCTGAGGTGTGGAATTTCACCGTCCGTAACCAGTGAATTGTGTAAACGCTTCCCTGGAAACAATGTTACTCTGTGTTTGAGAACAGTTGGTTGCCACGGGAAACTAGAAACAAAGTCAGGTGCTTTATACAGCCACATGCAGCCTGTGGTCAGGTGTGTACATAGAGGAGGGGGGTCCACAGCAATGATAGAAATGTGACCCCCTCCAGGTGCTGCCTGACACCAGCACAAACAACAGGAGGTCCCGGTCCCGTCATCAAGTCCTCATCTACATTATTCACATTATTTGCATTGTGGCACCTGTGGAGATCACCTCCTGTCACAGGGTTTCCCAAGAGGAGATACCGAGATCTCATAGAAGCCACCATGTCAGGGGTCAGCAATGTCTGACACTCCAACTATTGTGAAACTACAACCCCCAGCATGCACACTTGCTTGGCTGTTCGTGGAATGCCCATAGAAGTGACTGGGAGATGTAGTTTCACAACAGCTGAAGTGCTGGAGGTTGCTGACTTCTGTGTTAAGGCTTTCTTAGGCCTCCTGCACACGGACGTGTGCGCCCCGGTCCGTATACGGAACTATTCATTTCAATGGTTCCACAAAAAAACCCGGAATGTACTCCGTATGCATTCCATTTTCGTATTTCCGTTCAAAGATAGAACATGTCCTATTATTGCCCGCAAATCACGTTCCATGCCTCCATTCAAGTCAATGGGTCCGCAAAAAAACAAAACGGAACACATACAGAATGTACTCTGCATGTCTTCTGTATCCGTTCCGTTTTTGCGGAACCATCTTTTGAAAATGTTATGCCCAGCCCAATTTGTTCTATGTAATTACTGTATACTGTATATGCCAAATAGAAAAACGGAACGGAACCAGAAAAACTACTGAAAAAAAATAAAAAATGGAAAAACGGCCCGCAAAAGACATATGGTCGTGTGAGCGAGCCTTTATTTTGTTGCACCAATGTCACGCAACAATTTTTATAATGGCAGTCTATGGTGTCGCAATGCGACATGCTGCGACTGCGACGCGACAGTTGCAGAAAAATCCATCTGGAATGGATTTTCTGCAACTGTCGCGTCGCAGCATGTTGCATGTTGCAGTGCGACACCATAGACTGCCATTATAAAAATTGTCGCGCCACATTGGCGCGACAAATGTCTTGTAGACCTAGCCTAAGGCCTCCTGCACACGACAGTATGGCTTTTTCAGTGCTTTGAGGTCTGTTTTTCACAGATCCGTTGTTCCATTTTTTGTTTTTCCGTTGTGTTTCCATTTCCGTTCCGTTTTTCTGTTCTGTTTTTCCGTATGGCATATACAGTAATTACATAGAAAAAAATGGGCTGGCATAACATTTTCAATAGATGGCGCCGCAAAAACGGAACGGATACGGAAGACCTATGGAGTACATTCTGTATGTGTTCCGGGTTTTTTTTGCGGACCAATTGACTTGAATAGAGCCACGGAACGTGATTTGCGGGCAATAATAGGACATGTTCTAAACAGAACGGAAAAACAGAAATACGGAAACGGAATGCATACGGAGTACATTCGTTTTTTTTTTTTGCGTAACCATTGAAAAACGGCCTGTACGTTCCTTGGAGGTCTATGGTTAACACAGAATATACCTGGATGGAGAAGGAGTTAGTGGTGGTCTGGGACGTGGAATTGCACCTATAATTTTATTGTATTTCTTAATTTTCATAAATCCCAAATTCTTTATAGGGGTCAGAGATCTGTTTTCTGATACAGATCTCCAAATCCTCTGCTTTCCTTCGAAGAGCCATGCAGCTAATTAATAACCCTCAGTAAACAGGGGTAGGCTCTGGGGGTTGTAAGCTCAATGATAAAGCACTATGCAGGGAGCTCCCCCTAGTGGCAGCAGGAGGAATGTAAGCAATTAGGCCTCTTTCACACAACCGTATGTATTTAACCTTTTTGTATTGTCCGCGTTGCATCCATTTATTTTTGCAGATCCATTGTAACAATGCCTATCGTTGTCCCGAAAATGGACAAGAATAGGACATGTTCTAGTTTTTTTTTTTTGCGGAGCGACGGAATGGACAGTGTGCTGTCTGCATTTTTGGGGGACCCTTTGAAACAGATGGGTCTGCATCCTATCTGCGAAAATGCGGTTCAGATGTGGACAGAAAAAAAAACGGTTGTGTGTATGCACATTTAGGCCTCATGCACACTGACCGTTGTGTGCATCCGTGGCCGTTGTGCCGTTTTTTTTCACGGACCCATTGACTTTCAATGGGTCCGTGGAAAAATCTGAAAATGCACCGTTTGGCAGCCGCATCCGTGATCCGTGTTTCCTGGCCGTGAAAAAAATATGACCTGTCCTATTTTTTTCACGGCCAACGGTTCACGGACCCATTCAAGTCAATGGGTCCGTGAAAAATCACGGATGCACACAAGATTGTCATCCGTGTCCGTGATCCGTGTCCGTTTTTTCCTATCATTTCAATGGCAAACTTGACTTAGATTTTTTTTTCATTTTTCATGTCCGTGGGTCCTCCAAAAAACAAGGAAGACCCACGGATGAAAAAACGGTCACGGATCACGGACCTACGGACCCCGTTTTTGCGGACCTTAAAAAAAAACGGTCGTGAGGCCTTAACCTGAGCTTTTTACCTGGTTCTCAGGTCCTTTCTATGGACTGGTGTCCAGAAATGAACTACATGCCGCGCCAAAGCTCCCACTAACTTCAAACAGGACCTCTCCCCTCTCCTGACAGGTCTGTTTTGATAACTGCTTGCATCTCCCGTGTAATAACAATTCTTATGAATCTATGTTGTATCATTCCTTTATTATTCCTACTAAAAGTTACTAATTAATTACTAGCAGTTTGGAATAAGGGTCCAGATGGATGTTACCAGTTGGATGGGATGTCCCTGCACAGTCTGACACTGGCAGCTCTGATTGGATAGTGTCAGACTGTGCAGGGACACACCCCAGAGGGTAACGCTCGTCTGGACCTTCAATGCAAAGTGCTAGCAATTCATTCACAGCTTGTAACATGAATAATAGAGAAATGGGACAACATATAGTCATAAGAATAGATGCTTCAAAATTGTTATTACATGGGAGATGCAAGTAGTTACTAAAACAGATATGTCAGGAGAAGAGATACTGTAGGTCCTTTTGAAATCTGTATGCAGTGAGCTCCCCCTAGTGGTGGCTCAAGGAGCTGTATAAATCTGTATGCAGTGAGCTCCCCCTAGTGGTGGCTGCAGGAGCTGTATAAATCTGTATGCAGTGAGCTCCCCCTAGTGGTGGCTCAAGGAGCTGTATAAATCTGTATGCAGTGAGCTCCCCCTAGTGGTGGCTGCAGGAGCTGTATAAATCTCTATGCAGTGAGCTCCCCTTAGTGGTGGCTGCAGGAGCTGTATAAATCTGTATGCAGTGAGCTCCCCCTAGTGATGGCTGCAGGAGCTGTATAATTCTGTATGCAGTGAGCTCCCCCTAGTGGTGGCTGCAGGAGCTGTATAAATCTGTATGCAGTGAGCTCCTCCTAGTGGTGGCTGCAGGAGCTGTATAAATCTGTATGCAGTGAGCTCCCCCTAGTGGTGGCTGCAGGAGCTGTATAAATCTGTATGCAGTGAGCTCCTCCTAGTGGTGGCTGCAGGAACTGTATAAATCTGTATGCAGTGAGCTCCCCCTAGTGGTGGCTGCAGGAGCTGTATAAATCTGTATGCAGTGAGCTCCCCCTAGTGGTAACTGCAGGAGCTGTATAAATCTGTATGCAGTGAGCTCCCCCTAGTGGTGGCTGCAGGAGCTGTATAAATCTGTATGCAGTGAGCTCCCCCTAGTGGTGGCTGAAGGAGCTGTATAAATCTGTATGCAGTGAGCTCCCCCTAGTGGTGGCTGCAGGAGCTGTATAAATCTGTATGCAGTGAGCTCCCCCTAGTGGTAACTGCAGGAGCTGTATAAATCTGTATGCAGTGAGCTCCCCCTAGTGGTGGCTGCAGGAGCTGTATAAATCTGTATGCAGTGAGCTCCCCCTAGTGGTGGCTGAAGGAGCTGTATAAATCTGTATGCAGTGAGCTCCCCCTAGTGGTGGCTGCAGGAGCTGTATAAATCTGTATGCAGTGAGCTCCCCCTAGTGGTGGCTGCAGGAGCTGTATACATCTGCATGCAGTGAGCTCCCCCTAGTGGTGGCTGCAGGTAACTAGAATTGTATTTCATTTATCTCAATGGCTGTGTGAAAGAAAGATGGGGAATTGGAGAGCTGCATAAAAATATCCCATCCCCCTAAAGATATCATATAGAACCAGTACCCTCCATTCCATCACGTGGAAGAAGTTTTGGAATTGAAAGGGGACGTTTTGGAAGACGTTTCGAATTGAAAGGGGTTATCCAAGACTATAAAAATATCCCCCATATGCGGTTCCCCTCGCAATGAATATACTTACCTGGCTCCCCGCTCCCTGCGCTGCTCCTGGTTCCCGATGTCGGGGGGTGCAGCCATTGGCAGGCGGGAACGGGGACTAGCCTCTCTAGTATCGCGAGTTACGCTTGGGAGGTTCGCCTCCGTCCCCACCTGCCATTGGCTGATCCCCCCCAACACCGGATGTTTTTATCCGCGCACGGGCAGAAGCTGCAGCGGACGTGTGGAGACCAGGAGTGGTGCAGGGAGCGGGGAGCCAGATAAGTATATTCATTGTGAGAGGCCCGGGCATACGGGGGGCATGTTTATAATCTTGGATAACCCCTTTAACAGTTCACATGAATGAATAAAACTTGCACAAAACATAAGTATTTGCCCCCATGCAGAAGCAGACATAATGAAGGACGGCCCGATCCTTGATTTTTATATAAACAGAGGTTGGTTGTCGGCCAGCGGCGGCTGTGATGAGCAGATAACTGCGGCTGCCGTGTGATGCTGATAACAATGGTTATTATGTTGTCATACATTTCCTCTGCGCCGGACTGTGAGATATGAGGCTGCAGATGGATTCATGTTCTGGTTCTCGGCTTCTATAAATCACGAGCAGCAACATAATGTAGTAATAAAGGAGGATCAATCACAAGATGCAATAAATGACTCCACAGCGCCATCGCCAGGATATATTCACATCTACAGTGTGATCACTGCAGGTCTCACATTGTAGCTAATGAGCTTTTATATGGGTTTAAATATAACATAACCAAAGGACGACGGCCATGGCTTTATATTAGCAGAGGACTACTATAAGAAGAAAAGAGGGTAAATGCATATATCGTGACCGTACAGAATATAATACACAAGTCCATGATGTAGATAGAAAAACATGACATAGATAGATAGAGACAGGGTCGTAGCTAAAGGTCATGGGCCCAAGTGCAAGAGGTCAGCTTGGGCCCTCCTTCCCTCAGTGGCACATACAGTCATGGCCCAAAGTTTTGAGAATTACATAAATATTGGAAATTGGAAAAGTTGCTGCTTAAGTTTTTATAATAGCAATTTGCATCTACTCCAGAATGTCATGAAGAGTGATCTGATGAATTGCATAGTCCTTCTTTGCCATGAAAATTGACTTAATCCCCAAAAAAACTTTCCACTGCATTTCATTGCTGTCATTAAAGGACCTGCTGAGATCATTTCAGTAATCGTCTTGTTAACTCAGGTGAGAATGTTGACGAGCACAAGGCTAGAGATCATTATGTCAGGCTGATTGGGTTAAAATGGCAGACTTGACCTGTTAAAAGGAGGGTGATGCTTGAAATCATTGTTCTTCCATTGTTAACCATGGTGACCTGCAAAGAAACGTGTGCAGCCATCATTGCGTTGCATAAAAATGGCTTCACAGGCAAGGATATTGTGGCTACTAAGATTGCACCTCAATCAACAATTTATAGGATCATCAAGAACTTCAAGGAAAGAGGTTCAATTCTTGTTAAGAAGGCTTCAGGGCGTCCAAGAAAGTCCAGCAAGCGCCAGGATCGTCTCCTAAAGAGGATTCAGCTGCGGGATCGGAGTGCCACCAGTGCAGAGCTTGCTCAGGAATGGCAGCAGGCAGGTGTGAGCGCATCTGCACGCACAGTGAGGCCAAGACTTTTGGAAGATGGCCTGGTGTCAAGAAGGGCAGCAAAGAAGCCACTTCTCTCCCAAAAAAACATCAGGGACAGATTGATCTGCAGATAATATGGTGAATGGACTGCTGAGGACTGGGGCAAAGTCATATTCTCCGATGAAGCCTCTTTCCGATTGTTTGGGGCATCAGGAAAAAGGCTTGTCCGGAGAAGAAAAGGTGAGCGCTACCATCAGTCCTGTGTCATGCCAATAGTAAAGCATCCTGAGACCATTCATGTGTGGGGTTGCTTCTCATCCAAGGGAGTGGGCTCACTCACAATTTTGCCCAAAAACACAGCCATGAATAAAGAATGGCACCAAAACGCCCTCCAACAGCAACTTCTTCCAACAATCCAACAACAGTTTGGTGAAGAACAATGCATTTTCCAGCACGATGGGGCACCGCGCCATAAGGCAAAAGTGATAACTAAGTGGCTCGGGGACCAAAACGTTGACATTTTGGGTCCATGGCCTGGAAACTCCCCAGATCTTAATCCTATTGAGAACTTGTGGTCAATCCTCAAGAGGCGGGTGGACAAACAAAAACCCACTAATTCTGACAAACTCCCAGAAGTGATTATGAAAGAATGGGTTGTATCAGTCAGGAATTGGCCCGGAAGTTAATTGAGAGCATGCGCAGTCGGATAGCAGAGGTCCTGAAAAAGGGCCAACACTGCAAATACTGACTCTTTGCATAAATGTCATGTAATTGTCGATAAAAGCCTTTGAAACGTATGAAGTGCGTGTAATTATATTTCACTACATCACAGAAACAACTGAAACAAAGATCTAACAGCAGTTTAGCAGCAAACTCTGTGAAAACTAATATTTGTGTCATTCTCAAAACTTTTGGCCACGACTGTACCTCTTACATCCAGTGACGTCTCCTCTGATGTAGATGTTCTCTCTCCTCATCTCCTTTTGACCAGACCACCATGATGATTTCTTTCAGCCATCTTTCTTCTCTGCAGAGTTTGACACACAGACGTCTTAGTTTCCTACTTTTCCATCATTCTCCCACCTTCTGAACACCCCATGCTGCCCCCCCCAATACTGTGCCCGCTGTGCTCCCCAATACTATACTGCAGAAACAGTCCCCCTGAAAATACTAGTACCACACAGATAGTGCCCCCTACAATAATTATTGGCACACACAGCCCAAAAATATATCTGCACCCAGCAAATAGCGTCCCAGGTCCCAAACACAAATAGTGCTGTAATTGGAACACCCCAGAGTGGTGTTACCATTCCTGCATCCGGCTTCTGTGTCTGCTAACATTAATGTCATCTATGCATTCTGTTCCAGGTTCACCACACTGTGCATTTCTAATGTTTGCAACTATTTATATGTAATGTGCCTGGATCACCAGCAGGTGGCAGAAAACATGGCAGAGCTGCAGTTAGATAAAATGGAACCTTCCATTCTATTCTAACCCCCCCCCCCTGTGGGGAGTGGGCGAGTCCCACTTCCTGCAGGAAGGATGGGGACCAGTGAGAGACTAGTTTAGCTAACGGCTGTGACTAAATCCCATGACTCAGAGGGACATGGTCCTCCCCAGTCATGGGAGATAGCCGGCTCTACAGCAGCTGTCCATTTCCCATAACACCACGCAACCAAAAAAAAACTTTTCGTATACTAAATCGAGTGTGCAGATTACAAATCCGAACTCAGAATTGTTGTAACATGTCATGAAATTTTGCTATGCATAAGTATGCCTAAATGAATAAAGCACTTGGAAAGCATTGAATAGTTTTACTCCAACAATTACCTGATCTATTAGTTTGCGTAGTGAACAACATTTTCAAAAAGTCTTGTTTTTCAGTTTAAAAGTCTTATATGAGCATGTATAACTTAACCCTTTAAGGACCTCCGCCGTACCATACATGTACAGCGGAAGTCGGGTCCCCAAACATAGCACCCGCTAGCACGTGCAGCAGGCGCCATAGCCGCCGGGTTTCTGCTATTTTAAATAGCAGAGACATGTATGTGGTCAGCGGCACATGTATGTGGTCAGCCATAAGGCTGATCGCATATATTTTCCCTTTCAGATGCCGTGGTCAAATGTGACCACGAGCATCTGCGCAGTCCGTAAGCTGAAGTCGCGCGCTTCCACTCCGGTGACAGCGTTCCCCAGCTGACATCGGGGAACCTGTTACATTGAGCAGGTTCAAGCAGGCTTCAGTGCCTATTAGATGACTATACCAATACAGGCCACTAGATGGCAGCATTGTATTGGTAAAGTGCAAATGAAGTGTTCAATGGTGTCTATATAGACATCAATGAACACAATAGGCAATCTAATGATTGTCAGTTATTGTCACCCACGGTGACTTAAAAAAAAAAAAGTAAAAAAAAAAAAAATGTTAAAAAAAATATTTAAAAAAATGTTAAAATCACCCCCTTTCCTTAAAATAAAAATACGTAAACAATAAAAAAATAAACATCATAGGCATCGTCGCGTACGAAAATGCCCATACTATTAAAATATTAACAATATTAATGGCATACGGCAAATGGTGTAACGGGAAAAAAAATAAAAACAGCCAATTTGCAATTTTTGGTCACTTCAACTACCCAATATTTTTTTTTAATAAAAATATGGTTATATTTTCCTCAAAGGTTTTAATATTATTTTTTTTTCATTATTAAAACGCAAGAAAAATTATACAAGTGTGGTATCGCTGTAACCGTACTGACCTGGAGAATAAAGATAACAGGTCAATTTTACCGCATAGTGTACAGTGTAAAAAAAATAAATAAAAACCTTTATCAGAATTGCGTTTTTTTTTCCCAATTCTACCCCATTTTGGATTTTTTTCCCCCTGCTTCCTACTACATGGTATGCAACCGTAAATGGTGCCATTAGAAAGTACAAATTGTCTCGCAAAATATACGCCCTCATAAGGCTATGTGAATGGTAAAATAAAAAAGTTAGGACTATAGGAAGGCGGGGAGTGAAAAACGCAAAAATGGAAAATCCCAGGGTCATTAAGGGTACTTTCACATTAGTGGCAGGGGAGTCCAGCAGGCTGTTCCGTCTCGTGAACACCGTGTCAGATCCGTCCTGCAGCTAGTTCACATGTGCCCACGGACTGCTGCTCCATCCCCATTAACTATAATGGGGACGGGAGCGGAGTTCCAGCGGCAGCACGGCGAGAGGTAGCCGGACTAAAACTACGACATGCAGTACTTTTAGTCCGTCTGCCTCTCGCCGTGCGCTGCCGCCGGAACTCTGCCCCGCCTCATTATAGTCAATGGGGATGGAGCGGCAGTCCGGTGGCACGCATGAACTAGCGGCAGGACGGATCCGACAGGCTGTTCACCCACCGGAACAGCCTGCCGCACTTCCCTGCCGCTAGTGTGAAACTAGCCTAAACCTTTGGCTACCTTTTTCGTTCTTGCGTTTTCATTTTTCTTCCCTATTTTCCGTGAGCAATAACTTTTTTATATTTCCAGTCACATAGCTGTATGGGGCTTATTTTTTGTGGGACAAGTTGTACTTTCTAATGACAGCATTAATTATGGCATAAAATGTAGTGGGAAGCGGGGAAGAAATTCCAAATGGGGTGGAATTGGAAAAGAAACACAATCCCTCCACCGTTTTACGTTTTTTTTCCCCACTGCGTTTTGTTTACGGCAAAACTGACCCATGCCCTTCATTCTCTGGGTCAGTACGATTAAAACGATACTCCACATATGTATAGGTTTTTTATGTCTAAATAGTGTAAAAATAAATTTAAACTTTGAGAAAATTATATATTTTTTTTTACATCACCATATTCAGAACTTTATTATACTTATGTCTACTGAGCTGTTTAGGGGCCTATTTTTTGCGGGACAATCAATAGTTTTTATTGATACCATTTTGGAGTGTGTGTGACTTTTTGATCACATTTTATTTCATTTTTCCGTTACGCCTATCACCATATTGGATTTTTATTTTTTTATTTTAATAGTATGGGCATTTTCGGTCGCAGTGATACCCAGGATGTTTTAATTTATTTTTTTTAATTATTATTATTATACGGAAAGGAGGCTGATTTAAACTTTTATATTTTTCCAATTTTTTTAAGAGTCATAAATGACCTTATAATTAATGTTTTTTTTATTTTTCATTTTGACCTATCAGGGATTTGAAAATTGACAATTTCTTTGCATTTTGCTAATTTCTTATGTTGGCCTGCCATCTGGTGGCCAAAATAAGAATTGCAGAATTAATGCTCTGAGTCTTTTCATAAAGCATTCAGCGCATGTACTGAAGTCCTGATTGGCCGCATGGGGCTTCAGTACTAAGCCCGGAAGCGCGAGCTTCCAAGCTTTTGCGTATTTAGGTGCCGTGATCTCACTTGATCACGGCACCTAAGCATTTAATTACCGCGATCGGCATTATTGCCGGATGCGGTAATTAGCCGCAGGTCTCTGCTGTTTGAAACAGCAAAGACTTGCCGGCCATGACGCCCCCTGCACGCGCGAGCGGGCGTCACGCTTAACCACCTCCGGACCGCCTAACGCAGGATTGCGGTCCGGAGGCACACAGGCGCGCGCGTTCACAGGAACTGCAGGTAAACGAGCTGATCTACAGCCTGCCAGCGGCGATTATTCGCTGGCAGGCTGTAGATGCGATTTTTTAACCCCTAACAGGTATATTAGACGCTGTTTATCAAAATCTAATTCACCTGCTACCTGGTCCTCTGGTGGTCCCTTTTGCTTGGATCGACCACCAGAGGACACAGGTAGCTCTGTAAGTAGCACCAAGCACCACACTACACTACCCCCCCCTGTCACTTATTAACCCCTTATTAACCCCTGATCACCCCATATTAGACTCCCTGATCACCCCCCTGTCATTGATCACCTCCTTGCAGATCCTCAAAACACATACGGACGTCTGAATGGAGCCTTACAGGGGGGTGATCAATGACAGGGGGGTGATCACCCCCCTGTAAGGCTCCATTCAGACGTCCGTATGTGTTTTGCGGATCCACGGATCCGCAATACACGGACACAGCGGATCCGCAAAACACTGACACCGGCAATGTACTTTCCGCAATTTGTGGATCCGCACATTGCCAGAACTATATAGAAAATGCCTTTTCTTGTCCGCAATTGCGGACAAGAATAGGACATGTTCTATAGCCTCTTCAAAAAACGCAGTGTTCGCCCGATCAGGCCTGATCTTGTGCGCACACTTGCGTTCAGTCCGCCCCACCGCAGTGACAGAAATTTTTTCTGATCACTGCAAAAACACAGTAAAATCGCTGCGGCGCTATAAAAAGATCACTTTTGAGGGGCATGGCGAGTTCATAGAAGATTTTTTTTGTCAAAAGTTAGCAGAAATAGATTTTTTTTGTTTTTTGTTTTTTGTTACAAAGTCCCATATTCCGCTAACTTGTGACAAAAAATAAAATCTCATGACGTAAAACCAATAAAGAAGTGTGAATTTTTTAAAAAAAATCTCACATGAACTCACCAATGCGTAAATCCAAATGCGTAAATTTTTTTAGACATTTATATTCCAGACTTCTTCTCACGCTTTAGGGCCCCTAAAATGCCAGGGCAGTATAAATACCCCACATGTGACCCCATTTCGGAAAGAAGACACCCCAAGGTATTCGCTGAGGGGCATATTGAGTCCATGAAAGATTGAACTTTTTGTCACAAGTTAGCGGAAAGGGAGACTTTGTGAGAAAAAATAATAATAATAATTTCCTCTAACTTGTGCAAAAAATAAAAACTTCTATGAAGTTGGGGTGTCTTCTTTTCAAAATGGGGTCACATGTGGGGTATTTATACTGCCCTGGCATTTTAGGGGCTCTAAAGCGTGAGAAGAAGTCTGGAATCCAAATGCCTAAAAATGCCCTCCTAAAAGGTACTCATTGGAATTTGGGCCCCTTTGGCTGCAAAAACGTGTCACACATGTGGTATCGCCATACTCAGGAGAAGTTGGGCAATGTGTTTTGGGGTGTCTTTTTTTTAAATTAAGTAATTTTTTATTAGCATTTTAATAATACAAACATAAGGCCCCAACCCCCACATACCCTCCCCCCACAAACCATCATTGTTATGCCCTCCATCTTCCATAACTTCAACATTCGGTTACACCATCACTACCACATAATAACGACACAGGCACAGGCCCCATCCCTACAACAATCCCACAAAATCTTGAAAGAAAAGCTGTGATCTTATAAATGGAATATACATTCGTTATCGGTCATAACTTCCCCACAGTACATTACACAGCGTAGTAACATTCCCTGTCTCCAGTAAGAAATCGCCAATCGCCGAGCCATATATGTACAATAAGCGATAGTACCCTCACACTAATCCCAGACGGTATCTCTGAAGTTCCCTGGACGCCAGCCCGGGGGCATCAATCCAAGGAGTCCAGAGCTTTTCAAATTTGGCCATGGCACCCCTCTTCCTATAGACCCCTCGTTCCAGATTAAGTAACCAATTAATCTTGGCTATAAATTCGGTTTTACTAGGACTACCCTCATCCAGCCAATGTTGAGCAATCAGCTTACGAGCCATATACAACATTCTGGCCACTGCTATCTTCCCGGATTCAGTGATTGGCAAGTCCTCCACATACCCCAATATACAGACAAATGAAGTCACATCCAGCGTAACTTCATACAGAGAATTAATGAGATGCAGCACCATGCGCCAAAAACCCTCCAGTGCCGAGCAGGATCACAGCATGTGCAGCATACCCGCATCCTCCCCGCATCGCGGGCATTTGGAGTCCAACCGAAGTCCAATATTAAACAGAAACTGAGGAGTTCTATAAACCCTATGTATTAGATATAAGTGCGACAGCCTATGGGCCTCGCTGAGAGAGAGCTGCGGAATCCTCTCCAAAAGCTCCTGCCACTGGGTTTCCTCTAACGGCCCCATCTCCGCTTCCCATTTTGTCCTACTATTTATCGGGTGGTCCTGCAGAAATAGATCCAACAAGGTCTGATAGAGCAAAGAAATAACTCCAGAGGAGGAATCCCTCTTCTCCACAAGCGCAATAATCTTGTTTTGGAGTACAGTGGTTAACATACCGCCGTCATGGTCAGCCCGGAAGGCATGGCGCAGCTGCAAGTACCTATAGAAATCGGAGGACGGCAACCCAGTTTCCGTCTGTAGTTGCTTATAAGATTTGAGACCAATATTATCAATAAGTTGGTGAATTCTAATAATACCCCTGTTATGCCAACCCCCCCATTCCCTGCAAAGAGCCTAAATGAGGCAGCCACGGAGTGTCACATATAGAAGTATACTGCGTTACGCCCTTAATGCCCTGCATGTCCCTCACCTTCCACCACGTTTTATGCAAAAGGGGGAAGCGTAGGGAACACCACACCGACAGCTTTAGCTTATCTGCCTCTAACGCCTCATAGAGATTTGATACCACCAAAAAGTCTCTCAGTAGCCTATGTTGGGTATCTCCCTCTCCCCTTTCCCAGCCCCTCATATGCTGAAGTTGGGAAGCTAGGAAATACACCCACGGGTTTGGAAGAGCCAATCCCCCCTCAGTTTTACCTCTCTGCAGTATTTCCAGCCGCAGTCGTGCTGAGCCCCCCCTCCATATAAGCTCCCTAAACAGCCTATTAATTGAGTGAAAAAACCTGAGTGGTAACCATATGGGGGAATTATGTAATAAGTAAAGCAGCTGCGGCATCCAGATCATCTTGATAAGATTAATCCGTCCTACTACTGACAGCAGCAGCTTAGACCAGACATGGAGTTTTTGTTTGAATCTGCCCACGAGGGGAGACAAATTTAGTTTCTCATAATCAGTAAGCTTTCTAGACACCACCACCCCCAGATACTTGAACTCACTCAACACCTGTAATCCTGACCGAGCATAATCCGCAGGGTGATCTACACAATCTATAGGAAGGAGGGACGATTTACTCCAATTAATAACCAGGCCAGAGTACCGCCCAAAAGTGCCAATCACATCCATAGAAACATAGAAACATAGAATGTTTCGGCAGATAAGAACCATTTGGCCCATCTAGTCTGCCCAATATACTGAATACTATGGATAGCCCCGGCCCTATCTTATATGAAGGATAGCCTTATGCCTATCCCATGCATGCTTAAACTCCTTCACTGTATTTGCAGCTACCACTTCTGCAGGAAGGCTATTCCATGCATCCACTACTCTCTCAGTAAAGTAATACTTTCTTATATTACTTTTAAACCTTTGCCCCTCCAATTTAAAACTGTGTCCTCTTGTGGTAGTTTTTCTTCTTTTAAATATGCTCTCCTCCTTTATAGCTACTGGAAGGGATTCTCTAGCTTCGGCCAAGAACAGTAAGACATCGTCCGCATACAATGCTATTTTCTCCTGAGACCCACCCCGCTTAAACCCAATCATGCCAGCATGACTCCGAACTTAGCCGCCAATGGCTCTATAGCCAGGGCAAATAGCAACGGAGATAGGAGGCAGCCCTGCCTAGTTCCCCTATAAAGCCGAAATCCTTCTGATAAACATCTATTCACCCGTACTCGAGCTGTAGGCCCACCATATAACAACCGCACCTGTAGTGTACGGGAGAGTAATACCCCGTCACTACAGAAGGGTCACTTGGGTATTGTCGTTCCCCCTGTATTTTTGGGGAGGTTGGTATAGAACATCTTGTCAATGTACTGCTATGTATTTTCCTGTTACTGTGAAACGTGCATGTGCAGGCCGGCTAGGGTGTCATTCCAGCTCTGAGTCACTAGAGGGAGCTAGGGAACCCTAGGTTATATAAGGCCCAGTCAGGAAGTAGTAGTAGGAGTCAGACAGTGGGAGCAGAGGTCAGAAATGATCCTGTGTCTGAGAGAAGGCCAGGCTATGGGCCTGTGAGAGCATAGCAGGCCTGAAGCCTGCCGACTAGGAGAGGGTAGTAAAGGCCCTGTAACCGGGTTCCGGATCCTAGGAAAAGGTTCCCCTCCTGAGTCATCATCCGTTTAGCTGAAACAGCACAAGCAAGCCACCATCCAAGACACAGAATACCACAGAGGCCGATCAGATAAAGCAAGAGGTACTCAAGATAACAGAGGAGGTACTAGATAAGGACAGCTTCAAGGGTACGCCAGATAAAGGGCATTAGACCTTGGAGAGAAAGTCACATGTTTCAGGACCAGTCAGGAATAGTGTGCAAGCCGCCTGTACTGCATCTCCTGTAATCAACACTCTGTATAAAACATTGCTAAGACCGGCCATTCTGTACTTCCAAGAACCAGCTGTATTCCAATAGTAACCAACTGTCTTTCATGGAACTGCGCTTCCAACTGCGTCCATGTATTATACTCACTGATATTCAGTAAAGTTCCAGTTTTTGGTTGGTTATCCTGTGCTTGCTTCATTCTTCTACAATACCATACACGGCGTGTCACCGTTTAATTGACACTGGCGTCACGAACTTTTCATCACCTGCCTGTTCCAGTATTTGCCCCCAATTGAAGACGACAGTGGATCCCAGGTTAGTGAGTCAATCTGCACTACAAAGCCCAGCATACACTACTGACCCCCTGGGACACTGCACACCCACGCTATGAAGTTATCCCCCAAACCAAACCTCTCTAGTACCTCCCACAAATACTCCCACTCTATGCTATCAAACGCCTTAGCGGCATCTAAGGAACAAATGACTCTATCCCCTGGGTTATCTACCGGGATCTGCATATTAAGATAAAGGCGTCGGATGTTAATCATAGAAACATAGAATGTGTCGGCAGATAAGAACCATTTGGCCCATCTAGTCTGCCCAAATAATCGCTGTAGATCTATTCGGTAAAAATCCTGACTGATCCATATGTACAATGGAAGAGATAACCTTAGAAAGGCGCAGAGCTAGCACCTTGGCCAGTATCTTTATATCTGTGGGTAACAATGAGATTGGCCGGTAGGAATCCGGAAGAAGTGGACTCTTCCCTGGTTTAGGAAGAACCACAATAATAGCCTCTTGCATTGACGCAGGAAGCGACCCAGTCTCTGAGGCCTCCTGGTAAACCTTCAGCAGCTGGGGCAATAAGATGTCTCCAAACTTCTTATAGATTTCCACCGGCAGCCCATCAGCACCTGGTGATTTATTATTTGCCATAGAGGCCACCGCCTCCTCGATTTCCAGTAATTGTAGCGGGCCATTTAGATAAGCACTATCTGAGTCTGACAACTTAGGCAGGGATACCCCCTGCAAATACAGTGATATATCTTCCCTATTATAATCTAGACTCGAGTGGCACAGATCAGCATAAAAGGCACGAAACACCAACACTATGGCCTGGCCATCCACTATGTCCCTTCCGTCCTCCCCCTGTAACATATGCCGACGCGGTCTGCGCCCTAGTGACAATTGCCACTAGGTGGCCCGCCTTCTCTCCCTCATCGTAATACTTCTGTCGCTGAAAAGATTGTTTTGTGCGTGCAAGCTCCACAACGTGCGAGTTATATGCGTCCTGTGCCTCCTTCCAGACGAATAGAGATAACTGATCCCCCTTCTCCACATACTGCGCCTCCGTCACCCCCACCCGGTCCCTCAAAAACTCTCCAAATTGTCTGCTTTTTAGTTTGGCCCTACTAATCCCTTGAATAAGCGTACCCCTTAGACAAGCCTTCATGGCGTCCCACACCACCCCCGCTTGCAGCTGAGCCTACATTTAAAGTAAAATATTCCTGTATAGTGGAGCTAACATGGGAACAATCAATCACCCGTAACCAAAAAGAGTTAAATGTCCACAACCGTTGAGAGATCGGAACCGCGGGTGCGGTGGACAATCGCAAAAGCAGAGGGGAATGGTCAGACAGAGCCCTAGCCAGGTATTTCACCTCCTCCACCTGCCTACACACCAACTCAGATCCCAGCGCCAGATCAATGCGTGACAAGGCCTCATGCGATCTGGTATAGCAAGAAAACTGACGCACTTTGGGATGACGGACACGCCACAAATCTGTCAGGGCCACTTCCTCCAGCAATCTACCAAAGGATGAAACAGGACCCTCAGCGTCCACCTGCGTCCCCCATGTCTATCCCAGTAGGGGTGTATAGTGTTATTGAAGTCCCCCACCATAATAACTGGAATGTCAGGGTTACTATTAATAAATGTCAGGGCGCCTCTCAATGCCACACTGCTATACGGTGGAAGTATATATAGTGATACCAGCAGGTACTCCTGCGTGTAGATAGTGCAGTGTACACATACAAAGCGGCCGTCAGGGTCGACACTGGACGACTGAACCTGGAAAGGTATTGACTTATGAACCAGGATACTAACCCCGCGGGAATAGCTAGAAAACACTGAGTGAAATGTATGGCTCATCCATGACCTATGGAATGCCTGCGCCCCTTCCTGCAGAAAATGGGACTCCTGCAAACATATAATAGCGGGAAAGTACAGGCGTAGATAATCCAGCACGGCAAATCGCTTTGACGGATCACCCAGGCCGCGCACATTCCAGCTAACAATATTAAATATATTAGCCATATTTAAATACTAGGAACATGACCCAGTTAATAACATAATATAACGTGAGTGTTGTAGGTACAAACAGTACTATGGCAGTAGTGCACCGACAGGCAAGCATGATATCACAGATACAGAGCATCAACACAGATATAATGTAAATAATCCCCCAAACAAAAAAATAGTAAAAACAAAAACTGGAACCAAAAAATCGCGGCTGCATTGCGTCTTCCAGCAGGCTGAGGCACAAGTCCTCCATGAAACCGGGTACAACAGTAACGTTACAACCTCTCTACTTCTGCTGAGCGAGATTGTCCCCCGCCATAAAAGGATACACGTGCTCCGTGGGCAGTTCAGTAGTCGAACAGTAGAGGGATAACCTTCCAATAGGTCACCTAGTGAAAACTAAGGATAGAAACTTGTAGTAAACGGACGACCATCATCTCTCCTCCTGCCGCAGCTGACGTTCACGCTGGTCGATCCACATGGCCACATCTCTCGGTGCATTGAAGAAATGAACAGATCCCAGAGCAGCCACCCGCAGACGTGCCGGGTACATCATAGAGTAGGACACTTGTAAGGAACGAAGTCGCCGCTTGACATCTAGGAACTGGCTCCGCTTCTTCTGGACCTCTGAGGAAAGGTCCTGAAGAAACGCAATATGGCATCTCGGTCCCGGTGCTCCCGGTGGCAGCTATCTGGTGGGGACTCGATGCGCCCACTCTACCGCATATAACGGTGAAAGCATGATGTAGGGTCTTGCCCCTCAACTTTTTCAGGTATCCCCAGAAGTCGCATATTATTGCGTCTAAGACGGTTCTCTAAGTCATCAGACTTGGCGATTCGTGCTGAAATTTGCTGATCATGGATGCGGGACGCCCTGGATAGAAGGGGTAGCTTATCCTCCACTTCGCTGACACGACCCTCCACCTCCCCCATTCTTTCATTCACTTTTTGTAGGTTATGGCGTATAAAGGACAGTTCTTGCTTTAGGGACCCCACTTGCTGTTGTAGTGCAGTCAGGGTCACTCCACATCTAGTAACAGCCTGTAAAGAACATCTTTCAATGTGGGCTATGCACTGTGGGTAGACATGTCCCCCTCCTCCTCAGCTGTCACAACCCCCGCTGCACCAACCTCCATATCAGAGTTGTCTCCTCATGTGAAAGCTGTCTCCGGGTCAAGGATCATCTCCTGGCTCCTCCATATTCGGCCCCTTCAGCTCCGGCATTTGGTGTGAAGCCCTGGAGGTCATTGCACTCCGTGCTGCGGCCGGAGTGCCTCCCGCTCTGCCCTGCCTCTTCACTGGAAGCGTGCCGGCGCCATCTTGTGACTCCCGCTCGGCACCTCCAGCCACCTCCTTGTGCTTTTTTCCGGCTCCACCAGCCACGGGACGTCTTTCAAATGCCAACTGGAGCAAATATACTTGCAAGTATTAACTTTAAATAGGACTGTGCCGCCGATAAAGTCCACGGAGAAGGATATTTAAACAGTATGAGCGGGAGACGACACACACTGCAGCCGCTCACATCCCCGGTCAGGCCACGCCCCCCGGCATTAGTACTGTGAGGGGGCACAATGTGGGCTTTAATACTGTGAGGGGCACAATGTGGGCTTTAATACTGTGAGGGGCACAATGTGGGCATTAGTACTGTGAGGGGGCACAATATTGAAATTAGTTCTGTGAGGGGGCACAATGTGGGCATTAGTACTGTGAGTGGGCACAATGTGAGCATTAGTACTGTGAGGGGCACAATGTGGGTATTATTACTGTGAGGGGGCGAAATGTGTAAAATAGTACTGTGAGGGGGGCACAATGTGAAGCCAAGCTACACCTCTGCTTATCGTTTAACAGAAGGGATAAGCTATGAATCTTGATGCACTGCACAGTGATAAATTACACCGCTGACTACCCATAGGTATCTTATTCTGGACTCTGGCAGTGTTCCTTAGCTTAGGAGTCCGTGCTCTGACTCCATACATTGCTCTATGTCCATATGTGGAGTCAGTGCTATGAAGATGAAGCAGGTATCCCCAAGCATTGTCAGTATGGAGACACTAATAGCCTCTATTTGTGAAATGTGTTTGTCGGGATTTGAACTCGCAACCATCTGCACTAAAGGCAGGAACCTTAACCACTACGCTATAGAGCTACATGGAAAAATGCTGCAGAGAATTCTCATAGTAGTTTCTCATGTATTAGGTATTCATAGGTTCTTGCCTTTAATGTACATGGTTGTGAGTTTGAATCTCGGCAGATATATTTCAAAAATAAAGGCTAAATAAAACTTTAAGACACCGGGTGTCCCCAACAATGAAAAGAAAAAAAAAAGAAAAGGAGCAAAATGTAAAAGATGATGAAATAACACCCTTGTTAGGCCACACCAACCTTTTAAACTTTTGTAAACTTGGTCGGTATTTTTTGCTGGGAAAGGTGGACACTCTAACAGCACCCCCGCTCAGGACCTCTATAGGCCCGCTCACTGCAGAAAGCCCCGCCTCAGTCACTGCTGCACTAGGGTAGAAGCTAGAATGGATTTCTTACAAGAAGGTTTGTGATGTAACTGGTCACATGCTCTATATTTTTTTTGCAGGGCCGCGGAACGGAACAACGGATGTGGACAGGACACGGTGTGCTGTCTGCATCTTTTGCAGCCCCATTAAAATAAATCTGCATTTTTTTGCAGATCGAATGTGGACCAAAAATCCATTTGTGTACATGAGCCCTTCTACCTTATGTCGGTGCAGTCTCCGTTCCTGGTTTTCGCTCATAATCACTGACCAAAATACTGAGGTGTGAATAAGGCATTACACTGTCCCTTCAGTGCTGCCAGGGTAAGACTCTGCGGGGACACAACCCCAACTGGTAACGCCCTGCTTGCAATTCTTTCACAAGCTTTTGGTAGGAATAATAGAGGCACGGCACAACATAGAGCCATAAGATTAGATCTTCCAGGATTGTTGTTACAAGGGGGATGCAAGTAGTTACTAAACAGACAGGTCAGGGGAGGGGACGGCTCCTCTTATTATTTTTAACACATTTACACCAAACTGCGAACTTCTAGACCACAGTAAAGAAAAAGATTCTGTCCTCAGAGCAGAGGCCGAAAATGGCTGATAACAGAGAGCAATAGATATAGCCGCTGCATAAATGCCCCTTATAATGTGCGCCAGTACAAAAAAAATCCCGCTTATAATTTGTGCCCCCAGTAGAAGCAATGTGCGCATAGTGCTCCCCCCTGTTACAATAATGGCCCCCATTGTGGCCAAATAGAAAAGAAAGAAAAATGGTCCATGTAGGTAGTTTCCCTATCTCACTCATCCGCTCCACGCTCAATTCCATAGACAACCATTCAACCGGAGAAATTTGGCACAAGTTCCAAGGTGGGATTGGAACCCCCCAGCACGGTAAGTGCGCTGCCCACTATGACCTTCTAGCCAGCCAACCTCTAGAAAAGAAAAAGAACCAAAAACAGGGAGGGGAGATTGACCTCGTCCACACTGACCTCGTCACAAGGAGACCACCAGCTAACATCATGTGCGTTACCTGACACCGTCAACCCTGGAATTAGCCGATGATCATTCAACCCCTAGGTTGACATAGGTTGATAGGACCTTAGGGGTTGTCACAATCTGGCCACCCAAGGGCGTCACATGTGCGTTACCTGACCTAGTCAACTCTAGGCCAACCCCCCATCGTCCTTGTTGATCATCCAACCCCTGGAGGTTGTCACAATCAGGCCGGCCACGAGGGCGTCACAGTTAGCTGGTGGTCCCTTGTATTCTCGCCCTCCCGCCTAGCCTAGTAAACGGGTTCTCTATTTATGTGGCTCCTGTGGCAGAGACTTTAACCTCAGGGAGAGGTGTGAATTCTAAAAAAAAAAAAAAAAACGCCAATAAACTGAGCGGGCCGCGCTGACAAACCTACTGCTGTCGAAATCCAAACTAAGAGCAATATTTAGGAGAACTTGGGTGACGGTTGTGCTCTTTTGCCATCAACTTATTTGCATAACTTCCAGGCCATTTGCATAAGTTCCACAGCAAGCCTTCTGATTGGCTGACACTGTAGCCTATAGGTTAGTGCAGCACCTCCCATGTGGAGCTTTGTTATGGTCGTCTCCATGCAGCCATAGACTCCTCTCCTTCTTCTTCACCTTAGATTTTCCCTTGTTAACTATTAAAGGGTCATTTTGTTGCATCACAAATTAACAATCTTTACCTGACAATTACATGAAATTATAAAAATCTCTGAATGGTTGTCAGGGAATAGTTTTGGAAATTATATATATATACAAAAATAGCAAAAAACAAAGCAGCACTGTCACCAGGGGTGCACCTAGCCTTTCTGCTGCCTGAGGCGAAAATTGAAACAGCGCGCCGCCCATACCAAATTCTTACCCTAGCCCCTTCCCTCCTAGCATTACATATATCACTACAGAACATACAGGGTAATACAGCCCCATACCTCTTACATCCAGTGACGTCTCCTGTGATGTAGATGTTCTCTTTCCTCATATTCTCCTTTCAGAGCTTCAGTACAGACCGCCATTTTTCAGCCATTTTTCGTCTCTGCATCTTGACAAAAAAAATCTTAGTTTACTACTTTTCCATCATCCTCCCATCTTCTGGACAAATCATCCAAGCACCACCAATACTGTGCCGCTGTGCTCCCCAATATTATACTGCAGAAAGAGATAAACCCAGGGTGCCCCCATGGTGATAGTGCTGCCAAAGGTCCCAACTAATAATTCTCTAACAGAGCACACTTAAGCATAACTACTGTGAGGGGGCATAATGTGGGCATTTCGTACTGCGATGGGGCACAATGTGGGCATTCGTACTGTGAGGGGGCAAAATGTGGAAATTAGTACTGTGAGGGGGCACAATGTTGGCATTAGTACTGTGATGGGGCACAATGTGGGCATTAGTACTTTAATGGGGCACAATGTGGGCATTAGTACTGTGAGGGGGCACAATGTGGGCATTAGTACTGTAAGGGGGCACAATGTGGGCATTAGTACTGTGAGGGAGCACAATGTGGGTATTAGTACTGTGAGGGGTCACAATGTGGGTATTAGTACTTTGAGGGGGCACAATGTGGGCATTACTACTGTGAGGGGGCAAAATGTGGAAATTAGTACTGTGATGGGGCACAATGTGGAAATTAGTACTGTGATGGGGCACAATGTGGGCATTAGTACTTTAATGGGGCACAATGTGGGCATTAGTACTGTGAGGGGGCACAATGTGGGCATTAGTACTGTGAGGGGGCAAAATGTGGAAATTTGTACTGTGAGGGAGCACAATGTTGGCATTAGAACTGTGAGGGAGCACAATGTGGGTATTAGTACTGTGAGGGGTCACAATGTGGGTATTAGTACTGTGAGGGGGCACAATGTGGGCATTACTACTGTGAGGGGGCACAATATGGGCATTAGTACTGTGAGGGAGCACAATGTGGGTATCAGTACTGTGAGGGGTCACAATGTGGGTATTAGTACTGTGAGGGGGCACAATGTGGGCATTACTACTGTGAGGGGGCAAAATGTGGGCATTAGTACTTTGATGGGGCACAATGTGGCCATTAATACTGTGAGGGGCACAATGTGGGCATTAGTACTGTGAGGGGGCACAATGTGGAAATTAGTACTGTGATGGGGCACAATGTGGGCATTAGTACTTTAATGGGGCACAATGTGGGCATTAGTACTTTAATGGGGCACAATGTGGGCATTAGTACTGTGAGGGGGCACAATGTGGGCATTAGTACTGTAAGGTGGCACAATATGGGCATTAGTACTGTGAGGGAGCACAATGTGGGTATTAGTACTGTGAGGGGTCACAATGTGGGTATCAGTACTGTGAGGGGGCACAATGTGGGCATTACTACTGTGAGGGGGCACAATATGGGCATTAGTACTGTGAGGGGGCACAATGTGGGTATTAGTACTGTGAGGGGTCACAATGTGGGTATTAGTACTGTGAGGGGGCACAATGTGGGCATTACTACTGTGAGGGGGCAAAATGTGGGCATTAGTACTGTGAGGGGGCACAATGTGGCCATTAATACTGTGAGGGGCACAATGTGGGCATTAGTACTGTGAGGGGGCAAAATGTGGAAATTTGTAATGTGAGGGAGCACAATGTTGGCATTAGAACTGTGATGGGGCACAATGTGGGCATTAGTACTTTGATGGGGCACAAAGTGGGCATTAGTACTGTGAGGGGGCACAAAGTGGGCATTAGTACTGTGAGGGGGCACAATGTGGGCATTAGTACTGTGAGGGAGCACAATGTGGGTATTAGTACTGTGAGGGGGCACAATGTGAGCATTAGTACTGTGAGGGGGCACAATGTGAGCATTAGTACTGTGAGGGGGCACAATGTGAGCATTAGTACTGTGAGGGAGCAAAATGTGGGTATTATTACTGTGAGGGGGCGAAATGTGTAAAATAGTACTGTGAGGGGGCACAATGTGGGCATTAGTACTGTGAGGGGGCACAATGTGGGCATTAGTACTGTGAGGGAGCACAATGTGGGTATTAGTACTGTGAGGGGTCACAATGTGGGTATTAGTACTGTGAGGGGGCACAATGTGGGCATTACTACTGTGAGGGGGCAAAATGTGGGCATTAGTACTTTGATGGGGCACAATGTGGCCATTAATACTGTGAGGGGCACAATGTGGGCATTAGTACTGTGAGGGGGCACAATGTGGAAATTAGTACTGTGAGGGGGCACAATGTGGGCATTAGTACTGTGAGGGGGCAAAATGTGGAAATTTGTACTGTGAGGGAGCACAATGTTGGCATTAGTACTGTGATGGGGCACAATGTGGGCATTAGTACTTTTATGGGGCACAAAGTGGGCATTAGTACTGTGAGGGGGCACAATGTGGGCATTAGTACTGTGAGGGAGCACAATGTGGGTATTAGTACTGTGAGGGGCACAATGTGGGCATTAGTACTGTGAGGGGGCACAATGTGAGCATTAGTACTGTGAGGGGGCACAATGTGAGCATTAGTACTGTGAGGGAGCAAAATGTGGGTATTATTACTGTGAGGGGGCGAAATGTGTAAAATAGTACTGTGAGGGGGCACAATGTGAAGCCAAGCTACACCTCTGCTTATCGTTTAACAGAAGGGATTAGCTATGAATCTTGATGCACTGCACAGTGATAAATTACACCGCTGACTACCCATAGGTATCTGATTCTGGACTCTGGCAGTGTTCCTGTTCGCTTAGGAGTCCGTGCTCTGACTCCATACATTGCTTGGGAGTTCTTGCTCTATGTCCATATGTGGAGTCAGTGCTATGAAGATGAAGCAGGTATCCCCAAGCATTGTCAGTATGGAGACACTAATAGCCTCTATTTGTGAAATGTGTTTGTCGGGATTTGAACTCGCAACCATCTGCACTAAAGGCAGGAACCTTAACCACTACGCTATAGAGCTACATGGAAAAATGCTGCAGAGAATTCTCATAGTAGTTTCTCATGTATTAGGTATTCATAGGTTCTTGCCTTTAATGTACATGGTTGTGAGTTTGAATCTCGGCAGATATATTTCAAAAATAAAGGCTAAATAAAACTTTAAGACACCGGGTGTCCCCAACAATGAAAAGAAAAAAAAAAGAAAAGGAGCAAAATGTAAAAGATGATGAAATAACACCCTTGTTAGGCCACACCAACCTTTTAAACTTTTGTAAACTTGGTCGGTATTTTTTGCTGGGAAAGGTGGACACTCTAACAGCACCCCCGCTCAGGACCTCTATAGGCCCGCTCACTGCAGAAAGCCCCGCCTCAGTCACTGCTGCACTAGGGTAGAAGCTAGAATGGATTTCTTACAAGAAGGTTTGTGATGTAACTGGTCACATGCTCTATATTTTTTTTGCAGGGCCGCGGAACGGAACAACGGATGTGGACAGGACACGGTGTGCTGTCTGCATCTTTTGCAGCCCCATTAAAATAAATCTGCATTTTTTTGCAGATCGAATGTGGACCAAAAATCCATTTGTGTACATGAGCCCTTCTACCTTATGTCGGTGCAGTCTCCGTTCCTGGTTTTCGCTCATAATCACTGACCAAAATACTGAGGTGTGAATAAGGCATTACACTGTCCCTTCAGTGCTGCCAGGGTAAGACTCTGCGGGGACACAACCCCAACTGGTAACGCCCTGCTTGCAATTCTTTCACAAGCTTTTGGTAGGAATAATAGAGGCACGGCACAACATAGAGCCATAAGATTAGATCTTCCAGGATTGTTGTTACAAGGGGGATGCAAGTAGTTACTAAACAGACAGGTCAGGGGAGGGGACGGCTCCTCTTATTATTTTTAACACATTTACACCAAACTGCGAACTTCTAGACCACAGTAAAGAAAAAGATTCTGTCCTCAGAGCAGAGGCCGAAAATGGCTGATAACAGAGAGCAATAGATATAGCCGCTGCATAAATGCCCCTTATAATGTGCGCCAGTACAAAAAAAATCCCGCTTATAATTTGTGCCCCCAGTAGAAGCAATGTGCGCATAGTGCTCCCCCCTGTTACAATAATGGCCCCCATTGTGGCCAAATAGAAAAGAAAGAAAAATGGTCCATGTAGGTAGTTTCCCTATCTCACTCATCCGCTCCACGCTCAATTCCATAGACAACCATTCAACCGGAGAAATTTGGCACAAGTTCCAAGGTGGGATTGGAACCCCCCAGCACGGTAAGTGCGCTGCCCACTATGACCTTCTAGCCAGCCAACCTCTAGAAAAGAAAAAGAACCAAAAACAGGGAGGGGAGATTGACCTCGTCCACACTGACCTCGTCACAAGGAGACCACCAGCTAACATCATGTGCGTTACCTGACACCGTCAACC
Source organism: Bufo gargarizans (assembly GCF_014858855.1). Classification (NCBI taxonomy): domain Eukaryota; kingdom Metazoa; phylum Chordata; class Amphibia; order Anura; family Bufonidae; genus Bufo; species Bufo gargarizans. Next base: position 28,117,326 of record NC_058087.1, on the reverse strand, counting down.
CTGGAATTAGCCGATGATCATTCAACCCCTAGGTTGACATAGGTTGATAGGACCTTAGGGGTTGTCACAATCTGGCCACCCAAGGGCGTCACATGTGCGTTACCTGACCTAGTCAACTCTAGGCCAACCCCCCATCGTCCTTGTTGATCATCCAACCCCTGGAGGTTGTCACAATCAGGCCGGCCACGAGGGCGTCACAGTTAGCTGGTGGTCCCTTGTATTCTCGCCCTCCCGCCTAGCCTAGTAAACGGGTTCTCTATTTATGTGGCTCCTGTGGCAGAGACTTTAACCTCAGGGAGAGGTGTGAATTCTAAAAAAAAAAAAAAAACGCCAATAAACTGAGCGGGCCGCGCTGACAAACCTACTGCTGTCGAAATCCAAACTAAGAGCAATATTTAGGAGAACTTGGGTGACGGTTGTGCTCTTTTGCCATCAACTTATTTGCATAACTTCCAGGCCATTTGCATAAGTTCCACAGCAAGCCTTCTGATTGGCTGACACTGTAGCCTATAGGTTAGTGCAGCACCTCCCATGTGGAGCTTTGTTATGGTCGTCTCCATGCAGCCATAGACTCCTCTCCTTCTTCTTCACCTTAGATTTTCCCTTGTTAACTATTAAAGGGTCATTTTGTTGCATCACAAATTAACAATCTTTACCTGACAATTACATGAAATTATAAGAATCTCTGAATGGTTGTCAGGGAATAGTTTTGGAAATTATATATATATACAAAAATAGCAAAAAACAAAGCAGCACTGTCACCAGGGGTGCACCTAGCCTTTCTGCTGCCTGAGGCGAAAATTGAAACAGCGCGCCGCCCATACCAAATTCTTACCCTAGCCCCTTCCCTCCTAGCATTACATATATCACTACAGAACATACAGGGTAATACAGCCCCATACCTCTTACATCCAGTGACGTCTCCTGTGATGTAGATGTTCTCTTTCCTCATATTCTCCTTTCAGAGCTTCAGTACAGACCGCCATTTTTCAGCCATTTTTCGTCTCTGCATCTTGACAAAAAAAATCTTAGTTTACTACTTTTCCATCATCCTCCCATCTTCTGGACAAATCATCCAAGCACCACCAATACTGTGCCGCTGTGCTCCCCAATATTATACTGCAGAAAGAGATAAACCCAGGGTGCCCCCATGGTGATAGTGCTGCCAAAGGTCCCAACTAATAATTCTCTAACAGAGCACACTTAAGCATAACTACTGTGAGGGGGCATAATGTGGGCATTTCGTACTGCGATGGGGCACAATGTGGGCATTCGTACTGTGAGGGGGCAAAATGTGGAAATTAGTACTGTGAGGGGGCACAATGTTGGCATTAGTACTGTGATGGGGCACAATGTGGGCATTAGTACTTTAATGGGGCACAATGTGGGCATTAGTACTGTGAGGGGGCACAATGTGGGCATTAGTACTGTAAGGGGTCACAATGTGGGTATTAGTACTGTGAGGGGGCACAATGTGGGCATTACTACTGTGAGGGGGCAAAATGTGGGCATTAGTACTTTGATGGGGCACAATGTGGGCATTAGTACTGTGAGGGGGCACAATGTGGAAATTAGTACTGTGATGGGGCACAATGTGGGCATTAGTACTTTAATGGGGCACAATGTGGGCATTAGTACTGTGAGGGGGCACAATGTGGGCATTAGTACTGTGAGGGGGCAAAATGTGGAAATTTGTACTGTGAGGGAGCACAATGTTGGCATTAGAACTGTGAGGGAGCACAATGTGGGTATTAGTACTGTGAGGGGTCACAATGTGGGTATTAGTACTGTGAGGGGGCACAATGTGGGCATTACTACTGTGAGGGGGCACAATATGGGCATTAGTACTGTGAGGGAGCACAATGTGGGTATTAGTACTGTGAGGGGTCACAATGTGGGTATTAGTACTGTGAGGGGGCACAATGTGGGCATTACTACTGTGAGGGGGCAAAATGTGGGCATTAGTACTTTGATGGGGCACAATGTGGCCATTAATACTGTGAGGGGCACAATGTGGGCATTAGTACTGTGAGGGGGCACAATGTGGAAATTAGTACTGTGATGGGGCACAATGTGGGCATTAGTACTTTAATGGGGCACAATGTGGGCATTAGTACTGTGAGGGGGCACAATGTGGGCATTAGTACTGTAAGGGGGCACAATATGGGCATTAGTACTGTGAGGGAGCACAATGTGGGTATTAGTACTGTGAGGGGTCACAATGTGGGTATTAGTACTGTGAGGGGGCACAATGTGGGCATTACTACTGTGAGGGGGCACAATATGGGCATTAGTACTGTGAGGGAGCACAATGTGGGTATTAGTAATGTGAGGGGTAACAATGTGGGTATTAGTACTGTGAGGGGGCACAATGTGGGCATTACTACTGTGAGGGGGCAAAATGTGGGCATTAGTACTTTGATGGGGCACAATGTGGCCATTAATACTGTGAGGGGCACAATGTGGGCATTAGTACTGTGAGGGGGCAAAATGTGGAAATTTGTAATGTGAGGGAGCACAATGTTGGCATTAGAACTGTGATGGGGCACAATGTGGGCATTAGTACTTTGATGGGGCACAAACTGGGCATTAGTACTGTGAGGGGGCACAATGTGGGCATTAGTACTGTGAGGGAGCACAATGTGGGTATTAGTACTGTGAGGGGGCACAATGTGAGCATTAGTACTGTGAGGGGGCACAATGTGAGCATTAGTACTGTGAGGGGGCACAATGTGAGCATTAGTACTGTGAGGGAGCAAAATGTGAAGCCAAGCTACACCTCTGCTTATCGTTTAACAGAAGGGATTAGCTATGAATCTTGATGCACTGCACAGTGATAAATTACACCGCTGACTACCCATAGGTATCTGATTCTGGACTCTGGCAGTGTTCCTGTTCGCTTAGGAGTCCGTGCTCTGACTCCATACATTGCTTGGGAGTTCTTGCTCTATGTCCATATGTGGAGTCAGTGCTATGAAGATGAAGCAGGTATCCCCAAGCATTGTCAGTATGGAGACACTAATAGCCTCTATTTGTGAAATGTGTTTGTCGGGATTTGAACTCGCAACCATCTGCACTAAAGGCAGGAACCTTAACCACTACGCTATAGAGCTACATGGAAAAATGCTGCAGAGAATTCTCATAGTAGTTTCTCATGTATTAGGTATTCATAGGTTCTTGCCTTTAATGTACATGGTTGTGAGTTTGAATCTCGGCAGATATATTTCAAAAATAAAGGCTAAATAAAACTTTAAGACACCGGGTGTCCCCAACAATGAAAAGAAAAAAAAAAGAAAAGGAGCAAAATGTAAAAGATGATGAAATAACACCCTTGTTAGGCCACACCAACCTTTTAAACTTTTGTAAACTTGGTCGGTATTTTTTGCTGGGAAAGGTGGACACTCTAACAGCACCCCCGCTCAGGACCTCTATAGGCCCGCTCACTGCAGAAAGCCCCGCCTCAGTCACTGCTGCACTAGGGTAGAAGCTAGAATGGATTTCTTACAAGAAGGTTTGTGATGTAACTGGTCACATGCTCTATATTTTTTTTGCAGGGCCGCGGAACGGAACAACGGATGTGGACAGGACACGGTGTGCTGTCTGCATCTTTTGCAGCCCCATTAAAATAAATCTGCATTTTTTTGCAGATCGAATGTGGACCAAAAATCCATTTGTGTACATGAGCCCTTCTACCTTATGTCGGTG